>NC_090733.1:53446036-53453611 GCF_036898095.1 Palaemon carinicauda
AATCCCCTACTGCTGCTACCTCCGCGGTCATCTAAGGCATCGGAGGCAGCAGCAGGGCCTACTGGAACTGCATCACAATAGCTCGCCATTCATTCCTATTTCTAGCACGCTCTCTTACCTCTCTCACATCTATCCTCCTATCACCCAAAGCTTTCTTCACTCCATCCATCCACCCTAACCTTGGCCTTCCTCTTGTACTTCTCCCATCAACTCTTGCATTCATCACCATCTTTAGCAGACAGCCATTTTCCATTATCTCAACATGGCCAAACCACCTCAACACATTCATATCCACTCTAGCTGCTAACTCATTTCTTACACCTATTCTCACTCTCACCACTTCGTTCCTAACCCTATCTACTCGAGATACACCAGCCATACTCCTTAGACACTTCATCTCAAACACATTCCATTTCTGTCTCTCCATCACTTTCATTTCCCACAACTCCGATCCTTACATCACAGTTGGTACAATCACTTTCTCATATAGAACTCTCTTTACATTCATGCCCAATCCTCTATTTTTTACTACTCCCTTAACTGCCCCCAACACTTTGCAATCTTCGTTCACTCTCTGACGTACATCTGCTTCCACTCCACCATTTGCTACAACAACAGACCCCAAGTACTTAAACTGATCCACTTCCTCAAGTAACTCTCCATTCAACATGGCATTCAACCTTGCACCACCTTCCCTTCTCGTACATCTCATAACCTTAGTCTTACCCACATTAACTCTCAACTTCCTTCTCTCACAAACTCTTCCAAAATCTGTCACTAATCGGCCAAGCTTCTCTTCTGTGTCTGCAACCAGTACAGTATCATCCGCAAACAACAACTGATTTACCTTCCATTCATGGTCATTCTCGTCTACCAGTTTTAATCCTCGTCCAAGCACTCGAGCATTCACCTCTCTCACCACTCCATCAACATACAAGTTAAACAACCACGGTGACATCACACATCCCTGTCTCAGCCCCACTCTCACTGGAAACCAGTCACTCACTTCATTTCCTATGCTAACACATGCTTCACTACCTTCGTAGAAACTTTTCACTGCTTGCAACAACTTTCCACCAACGCCATATAACCTCATCACATTCCAAATTGCTTCCCTATCAACTCTATCATACGCTTTCTCCAGATCCATAAACGCAACATACACCTCCTTACCTTTTGCTAAATATTTCTCGCATATCTGCCTTACTGTAAAAATCTGATTCATACAACCCCTACCTCTTCTTAAACCACCCTGTATTTCTAAGATTGCATTCTCTGTTTTATCCTTGATCCTATTAATCATTACTCTACCATACACTTTTCCAACTACGCTTAACAAACTAATACCTCTTGAATTACAACACTCATGCACATCTCCCTTACCCTTATATAGTGGTACAATACATGCACAAACCCAATCTACTGGTACCATTGACAACACAAAACACATTTTAAACAATCTCACAAACCATTCAAGTACAGTCACACCCCCTTCCTTCAACATCTCAGCTCTCACACCATCCATACCAGACGCTTTTCCTACTCTCCTTTCATCTAGTGCTCTCCTCACTTCATCTATTGTAATCTCTCTTTCATTCTCATCTCCCATCACTGGCACCTCAACACCTGTAACAGCAATTATATCTGCCTCCCTATTATCCTCAAGATTCAGTAAACTTTCAAAATATTCCGCCCATCTTTTCCTTACCTCCTCTCCTTTTATATATACATATATACAGTATATATACAGTATATATATATACATATATATATATATATATATATATATATATATATATATATATATATAAATATATATATATATATATATATATATATATATATATATATATATATATATATTTATATATATATATATATATATATATATATATTTATATTTATTTATGTATATATATATATATATATATATATATATATATATATATATATATATATATATATATATATATATACACATATACATATATATATATATATATATATGAATATATATATATATATATATATATATATATATATATATATATATATATGAAACTTCATAATTTTCCTTGTATTTGTGATAAATAAAATAACCCATAATGTATGAAAAATTAAATTTATTTAGCTTTCGATGGGACCATCTCCCTTCCTCTTCAGAAAAGCGGAAGAGAGATGGTCCCTTCGAAAGCTAAATAAATAAAAATTTTCTTACATTGTGTGTTATTTCATATATATATATATATATATATATATATATATATATATATATATATATATATATATATATATATGCATATATATATATATATATATATATATATATATATATATATATATATATATATATATATATATATATATATATATATATATATATATATATATATATATATATATTTACTCGTATATAAATATACTAGAATACTTGAAGATATCCAAACAGGATCTACAGCAATCCTAAAACAACAAATAGTTAGTAAGAAGATTCAAATTGATAAAGGATTTACACAGGGAGACCTCATCTCCCCTAAATTCTTCAGAGTAATAGTGGAAACATTTTTAATAATTTAATTTGGGGAAAGGGAGACATTAATATGATTTGGGAATGCCTTAACGACATAAGATTTATAGATGACATACTTGTATTTAGTGAAGTATGAAAGGAATTACAAAAGATGATAAAGAATTCGAGTAGAAAAATCAGAAATGTGAAAATTAAAATGAATATGAGTAAAACAAAGATAAAGTTCAATAAAAAGGCAGAGAGACATCAAATAAAAATAATAGACGAAACCTCTATAGAGTATTAAAGAATATACGTACTTGGGACAGACAGTAAGTTCTACCAACCGTTTGTCACACAATTGTACATAGTTAATTTTGTGTATATATTATGCTTGTATCTTCGCTCTTCCCTCGCACTAAAAAGAACCTGAATAAACATGACTGTTTTTCTCACCATTGACGGTGTCAGTTTTGAACATGAAATTTCTTGTTTCATTGAGCTTTTGTATATAAAGGAGAGTGTTCTATAATAAACTCACTCAGTTGCTTTCATCCTGTCTTTGAGTTACAACCTTGTCTCGGCCCGTCACATTGGTGACCCCGGAAGTCGATTCGCTCCTCCCGCCTTCCGTCGTTGGTACTATGACGGACTCTACGGAAGTTAATGCTGTGGCTCCCCCATTGAAACTGTCGTCATTCACCAGCAGAGAGGCGTTGGCTTGGTTTCAGCGCGCAGAAGTCCAGTTTTGTATCAAGGGCGTGACTCGTTGAATCACTAAAGCAGATTATGTTCTCGCGGCGATACCTGAGGACACCTTCCCAGAAATATCCGACTGGCTTTGTGAAGAAGGAGACACCCCAATAACATATGACGTCCTAAAAACATACCTTCTTCAGCAGTACTCGCCATTGCCAGCCGCCCGTATAGCAAAGCTTTTTCAGCTCTCGTAACAACCGATGGGGGACCAAAGGGCTTCACTTGCCCTCAGGGAAATGACCAGTATCACTCGCCTGCAACCTGCCACAGACGGCTCTCCTCGTGAGGTGAACATACTTCATGCCCTTTGGATACGCCATTTACCCGGACCTATACGCGCTGACATACCCGATGTAGATAGTTTACCCATAAAGGACTTAATGACCAAAGCCAATGCCCTTATGGACAGTCACTTCAAGACCTCCATCAACGCCTCCACCCCTGACGAAGAGGATGCCTATTTAACGTCAACCAAAGCTGACGTGAATGCCGTAGGACATACACGCCTACCCCGTGACGTGCCGAAGCAGCGACAAAGCCACCCACCACCCACCAATCGCTCACGCCCCAACCACCGACTTCTACAGCCACTTACTACCTCCCATCCGCCGCAGTTTTGCTACTACCACTTCAGATTCGGGGCAACCGCGAAGAAATGTGCCAAGGACTGTCAGTGGACAAAAAAAGTGTAAGTAGGCCATCGCTCGTGGCGGTGGCCTCCCGTGTTTCTAATCTTTTCTTTTTACATGATGCAGGAAGAGACGTGTGATTTTTGGTAGATATGGGTGCTTGGTGTTCTCTTTTGCCAAGGGAACTCTTCAGGACAAGACATAGTCTGTCTACGTCTGCCGACGACCGCTTGGTATCTGCCAACGGATCTGCGATACCCACCTACGGTTACGAGAACCTCACATTATCGTTCGGAAACGGTAAATTTAATTGGAAGTTTCTCGTTGCTGACGTCACATTGCCAATCCTCGGTGCGGATTTCCTCTCATTTCAACCATCTGGTCGATGTTGCCCACCGACGATTGGTCAACGCAGACTCGTACTTGTCAACACCTCTTCAACCCGATCCCTCCAACCTCGCTCTCCACATCAGCACACCCACGGATGCCCACGCCCACCTCCTTACGTCGTTTCCTGTAAGTTTTACGTCCAGAACTTTGGCAAATGCCCACGGCTCCTGTCAAGCAAGGTATTTATCACCATATCGAGACGACGGGACCCCCAGTCTTCGGAAAATTCAGACGTCTGGCACCAGAACGATTGGCAGCCACCAAACAGACATTCACCGAAATAGAGGAAATGGGCCTTTGCCAAAAGGCCTCCAGCTCATGGTCGTCACCCTTACACATCGTTCTGAAGAAAGACGGCTCCCTCGGTCCGTGCGGGGATTACAGGCGCCTGAACATGCAAACAGAACCGGATCACTACCCCATCCCAAACATTGCCGACGTGACATCCTACCTGCAGAAAGCGAAGGTTTTTTCTACGCTCGACCTCCTGAAGGGGTAATATCAGGTGCCTATGAACCCAGAAGACATCCCCAAAACCACCGTCACCACTCCGTTTGAAACATACACCATCAATTACTCCTGTTTTGGCCTTCGTAATGCTGTGGCCACATTTCAACGTCTCATGGATGGCATCTTAGGGGACCTCTCCTTCTGTGTATGTTATGTGGACGACATACTTGTATCCTCCTCCTCAAAAGAGGAACACCTCCGTCTCCTGCGAATCGTGCTGGACCGCCTGCAACAAAACGGCCTTGTAGTCCGGTACGACAAGTGTACCTTTGGCGCCAACAAAGTGTCGTTCTTAGGGCACAGCATCACTCCTGAAGGAGTCCATCCCCCCCCCCCCTGAGAAGGTAGCAGCCATTCAGGACTTCCCGACGCCCTCGACCTTCAAAGCTCTGCAGGAGTTCTCGGGCATGATCAACTATTATCACCATTTTCTGCCAGCCATTGCCGCCACTCTTGCTTCCCTCTATGCCTCCCTCAAGGGCAAGCCAAAGGACCTGAAGTGGGGACCCCTTCAAGAAGCAGCCTTCTGCAATGCAACGAAGGCCATATCAAATGCTGCGGCTCTCACTTTTCCTATCCCACATGCCCCTCTCCTTCTCTCCACTGATGCCAGCGACGTCGCTATTGGTGCCGCACTCGACCAGGTGGTCAACGGCTCGCCCCGCCCATTGGCCTTCTTCAGCAGAAAACTGTCCAAGGCAGAATCGGGTTATTCTACCTTCGTTCGTGAATTGCTGGTGGTACACTTGGCTGTCCGTCACTTTCGCCATTTCTTAGAAGGTACGCCCTTCATCTTTCGCACAGACCACATGCCTCTGGTGCACGCCTTCACTCGACATTCTGACGCCTAGTCCTCTCGTCAATCCCATTGCCGATGCCCTGTCAAGAAACACGTTGGCTGCCGTTTAACTGGGATTGGATTACAATGCCCTGGCTGGAGCCCAACGACAGTTGGGAAGACTTCCCCCTCGAAGACTCCAACACCACCCTCCTCCGTGGCGTCAGTACTGGTAGAGCGCGACCTTGGATTCCTAATCCCATGCACTGGCAGGTGTTTGATTTCATTCACGGCCTTTCACATCGCTCGTGCCGTTCTACTGCACAGCTGCTGAAGACGAAGTTCATTTCGCACGGCATCTCTAAGGATGCTAAGTATTGGGTCCGCACCTGTTCTGCTTGCCAAACTTCCAAAGTACAACGACACACGGATTCAGGAGTGGGCACCTTTCCTCAACCTCAGCGTCGTTTCGCACACATTCACGTCAACCATGTAGGCCCCCTACCCATATCACAAGGTCATTGTTACCCGTTTACCGTCATCGACCGCTCCACTCGTTGGCCTGTAGCCATTCCCATAAAAACTGCAACGTCCGCCTCATGTACATCTGCCTTACTCTCAGGATGGATTACAAGATTTGGTATCCCTGAGCATATTACTTCTGACAGGGGAACCACTTTCACCTCTCAATTGTGGACATCATTAGCGAGTCTCCTGGGCATCACTCTACATCAGACAACGGCCTACAACCCCGCTGCCAATGGAATGGTTGAACGTTATCATCGCACCCTCAAAGCAGCTTTGATGTCCCGTTGCAAGGATTCCAACTGGTTTACTTAGCTTCCCTGAGTCCTCCTGGGACTATGGACCACTCCTAAAGATGCCCTCGACGTCTCGGCGGCTGAATTGGTGTATGGCGACCTGTTGGTCGTCCCTGGCGAATTTTTTCTTTCTATAACCTCCTCCGACAATCTTCGGAAAATTTACTCCATGCCGCCAGACTTACAAGCCCCCAGCGAAGCATCACATACCAACAGACTTGCACTCTACAACACACATCTGCCTGCGCAACGACACTAGTAAGCCACCGCTAACGCCCCCTTACACGGGCCCTTTCTTTGTGATACGACGCAGTCTGAAAGCATTCCTACTAAACATTCGTGGCAAAGAAGACTCGGTTTCCATTGATCGTCTAAAACCTGCTTATCTCCTGTCAGATGACCCGCCTACAGTTCGCCACTCTAGATGAGGGCGCCCTATTTAACATGTACAGTATGTCATTTTTAGGGGGGAAGCCATGTACCAACCGTACGTCACACAATCATACATAGTTCATTTTGTGTATATATTATGCTTGTATCCTCGCTCTTCCCTCGCACTTCAAAGAACCTGAATAAACATGTCTGTTTTTCTCACCGTTGACGGTGTCGGTTTTGAACATGAAATCTTCTGTTGCATTGAGCTTTTGTATATAAAGGAGAGTGTTCTATAATAAACTCACTCAGTTGCTTTCATCCTGTCTTTGAGTCACAACCTTCTCTCGGCCCGTTTCCCCAGGACACAAGACCATAATTAAAGGAAGGATAAGCCTTGGATAGAAAACATTCGGTAAACAAAATGAACTTATGAAAAGTAAAATGTCACTTTTTCCAAAAAGAAATGTATTTAATGAGATGGCCCTGCCAGTATTAACTTAGGCATCAGAAACTTGGAGCCTCACTAAACACTTAGAGCATAAGCTACTTACTACTGAAAGAGCTATGGAAAGAATAATGATGGGAAAACAATAAGAAATAGAAAGGGAGCAACAAGGAAACGAGGGCAAACCAAAGTAGAGGATATTCTAACAACACTTAAGAAAAACAAATGAACATGGAGAGTACACATAATGAGAATGACATAAATAGATGGACATTATGTTTAATAGAATTGAGTCGCTAGAGGTTGTAAATGAAGCAGGGGAAGGAAGAAAGGAAGTGGTACTGGCAAATTAAGAAGTC
>NC_090733.1:53454111-53456611 GCF_036898095.1 Palaemon carinicauda
TTATAAAGGAAAGACACACACTTGTGTTTCCCTCACAACCCATTGTTGCAGCCTTCCAGATAATAAAATCAAAATGGTTTATCTCTTCTAGAGTAACCAATGCAAGGTTTCCAGAGGAAACAGGTGGAGCTCACACCTAAGCAATGATTTTAAAATCCTGGATAATAGACAGGGAAGAACTCAGCTTCCTATCTGAGGGCAACAGCAAAGGGATGTGCAAGAAAACACAATAGTGTTAGAAGATACAGTGCTGTACCAAAACCCTTACTATAGTTTTCTTCTTACTGTATATGCTATACAGAAGAATACTAATACAGTATAGGGGGATGTGTGCCGGCCTGCCTTTGCCGGCCGGCACACACCACAACTAGCTTTAAAGTATACTACTTAACAGCTATAGGGCGGCAGCACTCTGGTTCAAATGCCTGTGCCGGTCGGCAGCAACTGCCGGCCGGTAACAGCCAGTGTTGGCCGGCAATGGCTGCCGGCCAGCAACTACACAAGGTAGTACCCAGCTGCCGGCCACACTCTTGGTGACCGGCAGACAAGGGCTGACATAAGCCGGCCGGCAAAGGTAAAGACTGATGCCAGCCAGCAGCAAAAGAACCAGAGGACTACACCTGCCCGGCTACCGGCCTCATAGGCCGGCAGCCGGGTCAGGTACAGCACTAGAAGAAAAATAGAATGGATGCCGGGATAAGAGTGTACACAACCTCCAAGCCCGGCAACCGAAAGAGTGCATATAAGGAAGGGGAGAAACTAATTCAGGCTTCCTGACCAATGCCGTCTGGCTCTACAGGCAGGCATGGATGAGGGACCAAGAGAGGTCCGGGCAGCACTCGACAACATAAGACCCTTGCCGGCCAGCAGCTCTGCCGGCCGGCAAGGGGCTGAGTCAATTCCACATCCTAACCTATACTAGGTCCAGAAGTAGAACGACGTACAGTACAGTAAGACCCCTGCCGGCCAGCTCTGCCGGCCGGCAAGGGGCTGAGTCAATTCCACATCCTAACCTATACTAGGTCCAGATGTAGAACGACGTACAGTACAGTGATGGCACGGCCATTACGAAGAAAGAGGGGGAAGGGACAAGAGGGTCCTGCCAACCTTGCTTTAGTGATAGATCACCCGCAGCCAAGAAACTTATCTTAGCCTGAGGGAGATCTAAGGGGAAAGGCCAGCAATACTTGCCAGCTTCCAGAGCACCAAAGCAAGGAAGGCGTTGCTACTCCCAAGGGAAGAACTTATCCTCCCCCGAGAACAGCAACAAGGACTAGTCTGGTAGATCACAAAAGAAGGAATCATATCCACAGAAACCTTCGGTAGTGACCTAAGGGAGCTAAGCTCCCTTTGTATGTGTTAGGTCAGCGAGGGGGACTCAGCCCCAAGCCAGACAACACAGACTCAGACTAAAAACTCTGTTGTTCTGTCCCTCTTGAACCATAACTACAGGAACAGGAAGGTACAGTAACACCCTAGTATAGTTTTATCGAAAATAAATTCGGAAAAAACCACTTAGGGATAAGCCAAAGGCTTAAACAGAGGGAAAGGGATTGCATACCTTCTCCGAAGAAAAGAAAGCAACCGGGGAGTATGATAAAGTATACTAAGGCTCCATAAGCAACTAGCCTAGGCACCAAGAGAATCGATTACCTAATTCACCGAAACTCACTCGTATACTATCTTGGAAATATCCACACAGTCTAAAATGTATAAAAAATAGCCTAAAGCTTCAATGAAATTTTAATTACACTCGGAAAAACCATAATCATGCATGAAGTACTAGGACCAAACGACTAGGCTACATGGCCTAGCGTAGGCCAGAATGGCGAATACTTCGCCAAATAATACTAAGCACGAAAGGAAATCCTATGTAATGCTAAATAGCTAAAATTTATTAAAGCAAAACAACCAGGAATGTCGCTCTGACTAACTAATTTATACCTAGTGAGCGACAGCGTCCAAGACGCCTCTGGTAGGCTACGGCTCTTGTATCCAAGATTAATCCTATTAATCACTCAAAATTTTACCAAGAGCCTACATTTATACATAAAAGACACTATACTCAACTTATCAGAGGCCGACGAAGACGGAGAAGCCATGAAAAGTCGAATAAATCCAAGATTTGCGAGAAAAACAGGAAAAAACACACGAGTTGTTAAGCTACGCAAAAAGGAATACAGATGGCGCCAGGATTGGCGCCAGGCACGCATACGAATCGGGGGATAGGGAAGCCTTGGGAGCAGCTCCTCTTTTTCTTTCCCAAATTTTGTATTCCGCCAATCCCCTCCTACGAGACGAAATCTCTGTCCAGGATGTAGATTGCCATGTGACGTGTCTAGAATACGTCCTCTGATATGTCGCGATATCCCTTTCACGAGGGATACTCGCTCCAGGAGTTAGAATTCTGGTACCTTAAGGTAAATTCTCTGGGAATATCGCCTTAGTTGTAATATACCCTAGGAAGCTACACTATAGGAACTTCCATCAGGACGACATG
>NC_090733.1:53459111-53489111 GCF_036898095.1 Palaemon carinicauda
CTTCTCAGGTTGATAATCTACGCCATCTTTTGTGTCACTTGTAGCACGGAAATTCACACCATTTCTTTCTTTGACAATTCCCTCCCATATTTTCTTATAGTTTTTTTCTCGGTTCCCTCCTCCCTCTTTGTCAAAGGTATTTTCACACCATTTCTTTCTTTGCCAATTCCCTCCCATATTTTCTTATAGTTTTTTTCTCGGTTCCCTCCTCCCTCTTTGTCAAAGGTATTTTCACTGAACACTTGCTTTTGAAGGACAAAACATAATCTTTCACCATTCATCAGGGACTCACAGGTGTCATTAGCGATTCCCAAGAAACATTGGACATAGGAAGACATGATAGGCACAGTTCAGACTACATCCTAGATTGTAAGGCACGTCATAATCTTTCCTCTCAATATCTCCTCTTAATACAAAATAAGTGTGAACTGAAACAGTTTTCACAGAGAGAGAGAGAGAGAGAGAGAGAGAGAGAGAGAGAGAGAGAGAATGAAGAAAGTGGGGTTTTCCAGGTGAAGGGATAGGGAAGGCGGAGCCTTTTTCTATTCTGTTGTGTTGGTATCCATTTCTGGGAAATCGAGCTTTTTGCCTCTTCGCATGGGAAAGAGTGTGTTAATCCTTCAAAATTAGTGATTCATAATACTCTTACAAATTACCACACTGGGCGTAGTACACTGTAGCAAATTCTCGCACTGATAGTAGTGTTCGATATGGAGTTATTGGCGAAAAATTTGTTTGCACTGTTTGTGAAACCAACAATATATAGGTGGGTTTTCAAACTCTCAGAAGAACTTAGTGTTACTAGAAAAAACAATATAATTTCAAGTAATTTTGTCTGTATGTAAAAAAAAAAAATGGTCATCTCTTTTTCCTTTTGATGAAGCCTTGCAATTATAAGCAAACATTGATCATATATATAAGTTATAAACGTTAAAGTTCTCGTACAAAAATCTAATTTGAAATTTATCCACTAAGACTAATTTCTAAAAGAATGGGAGATTGATAAAAAGATAAATTCCCTTTATGTATACAAGCATAGAATAATAAGTGAATTTGATCTATCTTTAAATGTCTGATACTCCTGGTAAATTAGTGAATAGCGATATGATGAAAAGTTTCATGTAAACATTATATGTTTCCTGCTCATAAAAGCTGAACCGAAATAAGAAATATAGGAATCTATCAATGAATCAATTTGTAAGAAGACAAGAACATTACATCTTTAGAATAACAACTTGACTGAGACCGAATAGCTACGATAAACACGGAATTAAATGATTAAACAATAATTCAATAAATAAGGAAAATAAGAAAACAAATAATTAGATTACTAATTTTCTCATAATTTAATCACAAAGGAAAATAATATATATCCTAATTGGAATAAAGAATCCTTCCCATTTCCAAAAGGTAAATTTCACAGGAAATCTATAGATGTCAGCGCTTCAGGCCCTCTCACAAACGTTAAAACCTCTCGGGTAGCATTTGTAACTTTTACGGATTCAGGTAATATATGTCAAAGATATAAAAGGCTCTAGTGACAAAAGTCAAAATGTTATTCCACACTATATATAGAAAATACCTTACCGGTATTGAAACAGGAGCACCAATTTGCTCCCAGAAAAGGCGAATTTACTTCAGGAGAAAAGATATGGCGAAAATTACTGTTCCCTCAATATTCTGACCATCCCGTCGTCACTGAATTTTAAGTGATGATTTGCTATCTAAATTGAAGCGGCACTGAAAATATATATCGCTAACAAATCAATCTTGATAAAAGTGTGGCAAAAGGATACAGGCAAAATACCTATTGCATTCCAAAGGTAAAGAAATTGCAGAGAGAGAGAGAGAGAGAGAGAGAGAGAGAGAGAGAGAGAGAGAAAGAGAGAGAGAGAGAGATCTATGCATCTTAAAGTTTCGTTTAGGAATAATGACACCGAGGTGAATTTTTCAAACGAACCTACATGAATAACACCGCTCTCAGCTAGTAGACAGGGATATGGGAAATGGGACAACGGGTCTCGCACAACTCCCCACCGCGGTAACATCTATGATTGTAATATTGACGACTTTTATACGAATGAGAGGGAGAGAGATATATCCAACCTGGTTTGTATATTTACCAGTAGCTTACTTAGCCTTTAAGGGCTGGGCACTTCGTCTGTTAGATGGTTTCCTTTTCCAGATGCATCAGTTAAAAATTACTGATTTTTCCAAAGAATGGTCTATTTAGGAAATAATAAAGTTCAAGCTTAAAATATAAAATTTTCAGTTAACTAACCCCTTCCACAATGGCCACATATATATAATAACATCGAGAAAAAAAGAAATATCTGAGTGATGGATATATTTACGTTTTCGATAGCTATTGTGCTGATAATATCCCGCAGTTTCGCAGATGCTAAAGAAGGTTATACAAGGCGCGAATTCACGTAAAGAACGGTGAACTTCTAAAACACATCGATGAGCACAAGGTCTTTTAAATATACTCGGAAAGGTCGGCTCATCAGTGGCTATGCGAATGGCGCGAATGTGGTCGGAGCTTTGGTGACGTAAATTTTCGGTGACGGTGGCCAAGGTTTGACCTGACTAGAGGTAATTTTACTTGATCTCTGTCACAGCCATATCTTCCGATTGTGCTGTATCTGGATGCCATGATAATAGCAAATAAGGCAATTAATATGGGTATTCGATATTATAGTCCTCCCCCCCCAAAAAAAAAGCTTGAAGAATAAATGGTGCGTACTTGCAAAGGCACAGACGATGTTAAACACTTGCCCTGAGTCGTGTTTTAGCTTTCTGTTTCTCGCTTAGAATATCATTGAAAATATATTAGTTAATCTTATGGAGAAACAGTACACTATTCTGTTCCCAACTATTTCTGCCTCATATGTAAAACCACGGAGGGAGAATCAATAATAATGCTAAGAAACGACACACCCACTCCCAACTGTTTCAGTTTGAAAACAAGGGCCTCAGGATTAACATGGTCAAAGGCAGCACTAAAATCAAGGCCAATCATACGAACTTCCTGACCACAATCAAGGGATTTCTGAACAGCATTGGAGATTGTAAGAGGGGCATCACATGCTCCAAGGCCTTTACAAAAACTAAATTGCAAACTAGGGAGTAGATGATTACCTTCAGCAAACCTATTAAGACGTTTTGCCAGAAGACGTTATAAAACTTTAGATAATATGGGAGTTATGGAAATTGGGCGGTAATCAGTGGGACTTGAGCTACCACTAACACATTACATAGAGGAGTAACATTACCAATTCTCCAACAAGTGCTAAAAGCTCCTCTTCTTGCTAACTTGCGCAAAATAACAGATAACTTTGGAGCTAAGAAATCTGCTGTCTTTATAAAAAACAAAGGAAAAATACCATTTGGATCTACACCTCCATAAGCATCAAGGTCCACCAACAGAGCTTTAATCTCACGAGATCGAAAAGCTAAACTAGTTAGTTTGGCCTCAGGAAAACAGGAATGAGGAAGTTCAAGTTTTTCATTACTCGGTTTACTGTCAAAAACATCAGCCAAAAGGGTTGCCTTTTCCTTTGAACAGTGAGTGACTGAGCCATCTGGTTTAGGTAAAGGAGAAACTGTTGCATCTACACCAAAGAGTGCAGATTTAAGGGTAGACCACCATTTATGCTCCTGAGTTGTACCAGAAAGTGTTTCTTTTATGGTTAAATTGTACTCCTTTTCAGTTGAGGCATAAACTCTCTGAGCAAAAGCTCGAAGCTGAGTATAGTTGTTCCAGGTCAAATCTGATCTGTTACCCTTCCAAAGGTGATAGGCCTCCTGCTTCTCCAAATAAGCACGTCTACAATCATCATTGAACCACGGTTTGTCCTTCACTTGGTACCTTAGCACGCGAGAAGGGATACGCCTAACAATTATGTTGACTAGATTCTGATTCAAAGGGACAACAGGATCTACACTACTATATAATTGTGACCAATTTAAGCACAAAAGATCATGGAAAATCCCATCCCAGTCTGCTTGGGATTTCATATAAATTTTACAAGAATATGATATATCAGGGGCAGGCTGCTCAGTCTTCACTACTAATGAAATCAAGGCATGATCAGATGTCCCGACTGGAGAACCAACCTTACTAGTTATAACGCCAGGGGAGTCAGTGTATACGAGGTCCAAGCAATTACCAGACCTGTGAGTAGCCTCCTTTATGATTTACTCACAGACTGATTCAGAGGCAAAGTCTAAAGCTCTTAAGCCATGGCGATCGGTAGGAGAGATAGAACTTAACCACTCCCTATGGTGAGCATTAAAATCACCAACAAAGACAAAAGAAGCCTTTCTATCATCTTCTTGTATCTTACCCATAATGGTAAGAAGACAATCGAAGATAGAATCATCCATGTCCGGATTCCGGTACATCGAACACAAATAAAAGCTGTTATGCCTGCCACAAACCTTTATTACCTGAATCTCATGACATCCACATTGATAGCAGGACTTATGAGAAGCAGGGTACTCGGTCCTAATATACACCACCATTCCCCTGGCCCTAGGGATGGCATCACGTTTCAGCATTATTGGCTTCTTAAAACCAGTTATAAGGAGCTCAGATGAGTGCCTCATATTAGAAACCAAAGTTTCTGAGCACAAAAGAATATCATACTGGCTGGACGCAACTGTAAGGTCTTGGATATTTGCATGAAGACCACGAATATTGCAATACAGAAGACGACATTAACGAAATCTAGGACGTACTGGTCCCGGATTTCGCTCAATGTCTCCAGACAGCATAAGAATTAAATAAAAAAGGAGACATCATACTTAAAAACTAGATTAACAAGAATCATAAAAAAAAAAATATGTACAGAATTATGATTAAAGTGATTGATGATACCCATGGACTATAGTAAAAAGTAGGGAAAACTAGTCAACATGGAGGAGCCGATACACCATGCAAGGCTAAATACCCTCCAGGATAGCCACTTCAACTGAAGGGAGGACAGTAAGGATGGTTTTGAGGAGAAAAAGAGTCAGAAAAAGGAAAAGACAACCTCTTGAGAAACCACCAGGCATCCATGGCCCTTTTATTAAGCCTGCCCAACACATCATTTAAAAAAAAAAAAAATGAGGAAGAAAAAATAATAATATAGAATAGTGTGCCTGAGTGTACCCTCAAGCAAGAGAACTCTAACCCAAGACAGTGGAAGACCATGGTACAGAGGCTATGGCACTACCCAAGACTAGAGAACAATGGTTTAATTTGGAGTGTCCTTCTCCTAGAAGAGCTGCTTACCATAGCTAAAGTGTCTTTTCTACCCTTACCAAGAGGAAAGTACACTGAACAAATTGCGGTACAGTAATTAACCCCTTGGGTGAAGAAGTGTTACGTATCTCATTGTTGTTAGGTGTATGAGGAAAGACGAGAATATGTAAAGAATAGGCCAGACTATTCTGTGTAAGTGTTGGCAAAGAAAAAATAAGCCGTGACCAGAGAGAGGGATCCAATGCATTACTGTCCGGCCAGTCAAAGGATCCAATACCTCTCTAGTGGTAGTATCTCAACGGGCGGCTGGTGCACTGGCCAACCTACTACCTACCAGTAGGTGATCACATAGTAAATTCTAGAGACTGCAAAGCTTCTGAGTTGGAATCGAGAAGACTAGCAGAAAACACTGATAATGGTTACTAAGGATGTCATAAACTGTGGCTATGTCAATATACAATCTGTGATAACAAGACTCTTCAAAATCGAGAATTGATAAACGAGAAATATTTTGATACACTAGCATTATCTAAAACAGGGTTAAATGACTTGGACAAGACAAAGATCACTGAAATGAACCCCCCACCCCTCCCCACACACACACACCATCTTTCATATGCCATCTTTCATATGGTGGGGGTGTCGGACTCTTTATTCATAAAAGTTACTCAAATCACAAAATGTTGACAAGAACTAGTGTAACAAGCTATGAATATATAGAAATAAACTAAAGCCAAAAAAAAAAAAAAAAAAAAAAAAAAAAAAAAAAAAACAGAAATATATCCTTTGTGACATTCTACAAACCTCCTAGTATCTTTTTTACAACAGTGACGATTTAACAGTAAATGAATAATACGCTATATGAAACGTTAAATACTCCGAACGAACAAGGTAAAATGACAGTGGAGGTCCTGTAGAGAGTGGGGTTCCCCTGCTGTATGGGACCGGAAAAGCAGCCGTCAAAGTAAGTAGCTTAAGTTAGTAGAGGACTATGCTAATGACATAAAGTACCGACATCTGAGAATGGAAAAAAAATCAAAGTGCACTGAAGGAAGAGGCTTTCAAAAAAAAAAAAAAAAAAAAAAAAATAAATAAATAAATAAAAAATAAATAAATAAATAAATAAAACTTTTAAAAAAACCTACATTTCTTCTCTTCGACCCTATTTTCCTAATATATTTTCGGTCTGTGATACCTCGATTACGAAAAGTAAATTGTATTAGACTATCAAATTTAAGTTCTCTGCCGTTGTCAAAAGTAGAAGAAAATCGGTAAAAAAAAAAAAAAAAGATATTTGATATTTTGAAAGTTCCGTGGATTATGTAAAATATTATTCCAAATATTAAGTCTGCGTGGTATAATAAAATAATAGCGTTATGGTGTCATATAAAAAAAAAAAAAACATAAAAAAGTTTTGAAAATATCCTTCTACCTTTATTATTTGTGCTACAAACACGAAATTTGACATGGATGTTGTTGAAGATAATAAAAACATCAGTACATTTTAGTTTTCTTTTGGTATTTCCAGAAATTTAATGAAATATTATGCTCACAAGATGGCTTCCCAGGATAATGTCACAGAAATCTAGGATTTTTTTATTTGATTCTAAATGACACGGTCAATTTTCAGTTTGCCCCCCCCCCCCCCCAAAATAATAATAATAAAAAAAATGAAAAAAAATCTGTATATATCTATGACTAGTATCAACATCCATGAGATGTTTCAAGATAATGTGAAAAACTCGATTTTTCATGAATAATTGAAGTACAAAAAACCTAGTTTGGAAATAATTGTAACATAATTATTTTTCTTGAAACTTAATTTCCAGAAAAAACTCTTCAACATATAAAATGAAACTGCTGGTGGCCAATCAATCATATAAATAAACATTAACTAATTATGAGCACCAACTTACTATAAGGTTACTTTTAGGCACCCCAGTAACTTTTATCTTGATTCCATTTTTGCACCTTTGCCGGCAAATTGCTTCACTCCTGATGTGTCCTCAAAGCATCAAATTATTGGAGAGTTTTTTTTTTCTTTTTTTTTTTTATCCAGTAGTGGGTGCCTTCCCTTTCCTCAATGGCACCTCTCACTAAAAAACAAATGGCATCAGGGAAGTGGTGCCATTCCGGGACCATAAGTCTCTCCCTCTTCAGCAATAGCACGTTCTTCTCCCTGAAATTTCCTTATTTGTCTTATTTTAACTTCTTCTTTACTGCTTTCTTTTCTTATTGTATCAAATTCTTCTTTATTTCCTTTGGCCGAAAATTTTCATGCTTCCTTGCAGAACTTCCTTGAGGCTGTTTGAACTTGCCAGATTCCATGGTTAAATTTTACCACTGCACCGTATTATATTATGCCAAAAGGAAACTCAAAAATTGTTAGAGAAAGAGTAAATAACAGTAAATAACAGATCACTTCAGGAGCGAAACTAAAACAACGTTCTTCAAGGGAATCGAAATGCTACTAATTTCCCTGGCTGTAATTGGTTATTGCATGATGGACTTTGGTCAACAGGTGGTCCTACTAAGAGAAAAAAAATGTCAGAAACCACAAGATACATAAGAAATAATGGCATAACCAGCAATTGTAGAAAAAAAATACAAATACAATCTTTATTACCAAGGTGCATACATTCGAAAGCGTCACCTCTACTCTTTGAAGGGTTACAACTCTGTCTCTTTAAACCCCTCCACAACCTATCATATGCGCTTAAATAGATTTTCCATACTATTTTTGAATGTTAAAAGCTTGGAAATATTGAGTTTAAAAAAAAGCCTTTTTTCATGTTTCTTTTGGTTTAGTGTCCCCTTAAATAACCATAAAATGTATAAAAACTATTCAGATATTTGTTCTTTACGTATAGGAATTGTTGTTGTGATCTCATAAGATCTCAAATGCAACAATGTCTTTTCAGGTAGCAATGTATCTGAAAAGGAAGAGGATAGATAAGCAGAGTCTCTTCTACCCTTACCAAGAGGAAAGTAGCAACTGAATAATTACAGTGTAGTAACCCCTTGGGTGAAAAATTGTTTGGTAATGTCAGTGTTGTCAGCTGTATGAGGACAAAGGAGAATATGTAAAGAATAAGCCAGACTATTCGATGTGTGTGTAGGCAAAGGGAAAATGAACCGTAACCAGAGAGAAGGATCCAATGTAGTACTGTCTGGGCAGTCAAAGGACCCCATAACTCTCTTTACACAATAACGTAAGGTCAGCTATTATCTATATTTGAAAAGTAAATTTGCATCGTCATCAGCATAGTTCTCTGCCTTAAAATGAACTGAACAAATTAGAGCATGCTTCCAGTTACCATCGTCTGCACATTTGCAAGTAAGCACAATTTCTTCTTCGTTTTTTCTTCCTTTGGGAAACTAAAATATCGAATACCCACGTTAATGACAATTTTTGCTATTATTATGGCTTCCAAATACAGCACGAACGGAAGGCATGGCTGCTGGAAGTTGATAAACGTTACAGAGATCAAGTAAGACTACCTCTAGTCAGGTCAAACCTCTGTCACCATCTCCGAAAATTGGATGATTATTATAAAACTTTGATGTATGTTCTGCCATAAATAAAATTTGTATTTTGAGCACAATAAAAAAAAATATTTATATTTTAAGAAGTATTTTTGGAAAGTAATCCTTGCATTGTGTTATTACATATACCTATCAGAGTCAGTGCTGCCAGTGGAGACTGCTCGTAGCGTGATGTCATGCGCAGAAGGAACTTTTTTCGCTGGCTGAAGTTCTGAAGAGTCGACCTCTCCGAGTATATTCGAAGGACGACGAGCATTCCCAAACCTCTTTGCACGTTGGCAATGAAATGCATACATGGTAATATACTTAAGTAAATATATATATATATATATATATATATAAATGCGATACATAGTTCATAAATTATATATATATATATAAATATATATATATATATATATATATATATATATATTATTGTTATATATTTAAAATATATTATTATATTACATAGGAAGTGTTAAGTCATTTCTCAATTACCCTAGGAATAATAAATATACAGTATATGCAAAGCAAACTGGCTGCGGCTAGTTGACTTAGGCATGGAAGATATACTTTTTTTTTTTTTAAACCTTTCAGTAGACCAACTACTAAACATCCTATTAACAAATATCACATACAGTCACTTGAATTTAATGATTACGGTTTAGTGAGTGGTATCGTATGACTTTGCTAGTCAAGAATATTATTAAAAATGCCGTTTGGCTGCGTATATTTTCGATCAATTATTTTTAGAATGCTCTGGCCTGCATATATGTCAAGGAATTGTTCAATTAGAACTAAGCCTACGCCTATGCTAATGAGTGACAGCGCCATGTAGATCAGGGAAGCAGTGTGGGAGGAATTTTTAATAACTGATGAACTTTTACCTGTTTCAATTACTGTACGGATAGGATCCCTTTGATAGGAAGAAAGGAAGGAAGAAAGGGAATTTTCAATAACATCCCCGATCTTGTTTTATTTGATTGAAAGAAGGGTTTTCAATTATGTATTTTTCCCTCTGATTTATGTACGATGAGTAATATTGAGAGAGAGAGAGAGAGAGAGAGAGAGAGAGAGAGAGAGAGAGAGAGAGAGAGAGATTGCACTCCCTTTGGCGAGGGGAGATTCAATTATGTTTGCAAGGATACGGAGAGGGTTTCAATAATTCATGCAGTTACTAAATTTTCTTTGTTAACTATAAATAGATTTACGGAAGTTATGATCACCCCAGCTAATTGCCACCTGTATTTTAATTTTTATACAAGTGGATTTCACAACCCACATGATCTAATAATTGGTCAATTGAACTGTAAAGTATTCATTGGGATTAGGTTAAATGTTATTTGTAACCTCTGCGCTGGTAATTTGATAGTTCAAGATACTGAAAAGTTTATTGAGGAAATAATATATATATATATATATATATATATATGCCCCGATCTAGGTCGTATTAAGGGGGGTTCACACTTCACATCTTGGGGGAAACAAAGATAGAGAAAATCCATTCTATGGTTAACACAATTAGAGAGGGAAGGTCATGCACAAATAATAGCTGAGTTGATCGTTTTATACATGATGTATTAACTTAAGTTTACAAGGGCTGCCCTTAATTATGATTACGTTACTAAGAAAAAGCCCTCAGAAAAATGGTACTTGTTGGCACTCATGCTGGCACCCGTGACCTGAACGAAGGTCTAAACACTCAAGCCTCCCAACTCTAACTGACAAACCTATGGGGCAAGTTCAAGCGCCCACCACTGCCTTTCTATGCCTGATCGATGATTGGCTGTTTTGACCCAAAAGTCTTATGAGAACCAATAGGGAGAGATTTTGGGGACGCTAACTTTTAACGAACATTTTTGAGTGCCCAAGCCACGCCGATAACGACATTTTTCCGTAGTGCCATATCGTAACCGTCTTCTCTAACAAAGAAGAAAAATCTGTTGACACTCCTCATCCCAATCAGTAACAACCTGACTGTGATTAGCTCACCACTCCCTTCCCAAATTTTTACGTCCCGTAAAATTCACACTTATCAGATTTTTTTTTTCTCAAAACAATTTTTTTTTCTCTCTCTTTTTTTTATGAAACTTTTCTAATCCTTGTTTTTTTTTTTATTTTCCACTGAGCACAAGCTTTCTTTTTCCACTAGATGTTGCCTCTGAGTACCATCCTCTTCGGGAGCATGCAAACATTAAAATTAAATACCTAAATCAAAATCAGAGGGCCGGTTGGCGTGTTACAATTGCAAGTTACACAAACATGAATATCACGCCCACAATAGATCATACAGAAACACAAAATCAGGTTTAAATACATCATCACCGAAATATGGAGCACAAAATCAGAAAAATAATAATGTTTTAAATGCAATAAAATTTCATAAGGACCAACAAATCATCACATACACAAAATAAAGAAAAATGATAAAAATTAAGAGAAATCAAAACGAATAACTTACAATCCCAGCACTCTTTGATACATTTACCATTATAAGAAAACCATTTCTAACACATCCGGGACACTGCAATAAGGAGCAAACTCAACAGTGAATAATAATAAAAGAAAACCATACTTTTTAATAACCGAGCAATATTAATTCTCCTGAAAAACAAAAACATAAGTAATGATGTTCAATTTTCAAACCATGACTAACAATTACCTGTAATAGCACTGAAAACCTCCACAGAGAAATGAAATTCTTTAAATACAGTACAACAAAATGGAAAAAAACATACATAAAACCATTGGTAATAACAAAATTGGTACCAACACAAAATAATGAAATTTGA
Organism: Palaemon carinicauda; assembly: GCF_036898095.1. Taxonomy (NCBI): domain Eukaryota; kingdom Metazoa; phylum Arthropoda; class Malacostraca; order Decapoda; family Palaemonidae; genus Palaemon; species Palaemon carinicauda. The sequence continues at coordinate 53,470,683 of NC_090733.1, forward strand.
ATTATTTCCAACATAACACAATTGCAACAGAAATTTCTCAGTATGATAAATGATATACTTGTGATATGGTTAGAACAAAACCAAAAAAAAAAACGAAACAAAATTTAATTCGTCTTTTCACAAAACACTCGAAATGAACATACGTAAAAGACCTGATTTTTATGACCTCAATCACCTCGTGGTAGACATTATCTCAAGACCCATGTCCTCTCGCACTCTCTCGTACTTGAAGGACGGCACGGACACATGCTTGTGTCACTTCCTCACTTCCCTACCTCGGGTAACCCTGGGTACGGGGTTACCTACTCACTTAACTACCTGTCCCCTTGGGGAATGGACCTAGGACGTCCATATGCACTTCATTAACTTAAAGGTACTACCGACCATGTTCTGGCCCTTGGTACCACATGCTTGTGGTTACTCATTGAGTTACACACAGGACACTTATTGACAAACCTAATTCCTTAAAAATACTGACACTCTTGCCATCCCTAAAAGAACTTTCTATACCCACATGCCACGCATAAGGTCTTACATCAATTGCACAGATGACTTTCTCTACCAAAGGGGAAGGAAAAACAACGCTAGATCAAATTCCGTCTTCAATGAAGAACACACCCTTCCACCTGGTCAAAAAATCAGGGGAATTTGATCTCCTACCTCAATTCGCACTCATTCGCGGGATATCACTCACAGTCACGGGGCAAGCATTCCCTCTCTTTCTCCGTAGTCGTCAAGATCTTCCAGTTTTCTATGCGCTCCATCCACAGGTCTGCTTAAGCCTAATTATTCTCTCGTTCTTGTTCCTTCTGCTTCCGTGGAGTTGTTACATCCGTTCTTCGTCGTAGGATCACTGAGCCCGTGTGTGGGCTCTGGCTGTGTTCCGCACCGTACACTCCTACGTTTTGCTGGCATCCGTAACGAGCGGTTTTTCACCCTCGTTACACACATGATTCCACTTCTATTCCAAGATGGGAATAGCATTCCGACTTCCATTGTCGGGAGCGGGGGTGAGGGGCTGCTACTCCGCCCCTCCTCCTCCTTATGCACTCCCTGGGAAGACGCACTACCACTTGCTGGTAGGTGGGCATCTCCTACTGCTCACTGGAGGAGCGTCTAGCTCCCCTTCCCCACACTCTAGGGCAAAGATGGCAGGCTGACTCCTTGGCACTCCCGTCCCCAGTCCTTGCGGTCTGACGGACGGCCCGAGGACCGCTGGTTTCCTTCCCATGTTGTCTTCCCCTTCCTGCGTCGTCTTCCCCTCCCTCTCATTGGTACAGGGGAAACATGATTTCTTCTGCCAACGCCGTTTTTATTTTAAACAGCTTTCAGATGGTGGTTTGTGGCCTGACATCCATAACACTACCGCTGTTCATCGTAGGGGCATAGAGTTCGTAGGTGGCCATCTGTTAGTACCACCCCACGGTTCCAACAACCGCCAGTCGCCACATCCTACCTCTCTGACCTCTGCCTCTTCGAGGTTCTCTTCTAAAACCTCCTCATCCTTGGTAGGTTGTCGAAGTCGGTTGGGTGTCGGGCTGCCTGGATGGTTGTGTATCTGCTATCATGTGCGTTGAGAAAACGTTCACCGAGTACCGGGCATACACGAGCTACACTTCATTTCCCCCCTCTCTCTCTCCGTCACCTCCACTCGACGTCGAACTTCTCGTGTTAACCATTTTCACTAATCTCTTTTGTTTCCACTTTTTAAAAAATCTCACGTCGGCTAAAATCACTTAGCACAGACATTAATCGATGATATTATTATTATTACCACCCCACAACACCTGACACCATTTGATATGACCCGATCTAGGTCGTATTAAGGGGGGTTCACACTTCACATCTTGGGGGAAACAAAGATAGAGAAAATCCATTCTATAGTTAACACAATTAGAGAGGTAAGGTCCTGCACAAATAATAGCCGAGTTGATCGTTTTATACATGATGTATTAACTTAAGTTTACAAGGGCTGCCCTTAATTATGATTACGTTACATTACTAAAAAAAAGCCCTTAGAAAAATGGTACTTGTTGGCACTCATGCTGGCACCCATGACCTGAACATAGGTCTAAACACTCAAGCCTCCCAACTCTAACTGACAACCCTATGGGGCAAGTTCAAGCGCCCACCACGGCCTTTCTATGCCTGATCGATGATTGGCTGTTTTGACCCGAAAGTCTTATGAGAACCAATAGGGAGAGATTTTGTTGACGCTAACTTTTAACGAACATTTTTGAGTGCCCAAGCCACGCCGATAACGACATTTTTCCGTAGTGCCATATCGTAACCGTCTTCTCTAACAAAGAAGAAAAATCTGTTGACACTCCTCATCACAATCAGTAACAACTTGACTGTGATTAGCTCATATATATATATATATATATATATATATATATGTGTGTGTGTGTGTGTGTGTGTGTGTACACCTTTTCTGAGTGGTGATACCTTAACAGTTGGCCAGCGTATTGATGAAAACTGACCAAATACCTGACGTGAGTAATAAAACTCAGTGTCTGCCCGGGCCTCAGTCCGCAGTGTTGGTGGAATAACTGCCCAGATACATCCCACTAATTGGGGTGCTAAAAATCTATGGAATAAAAAAGGCCACCTTTGGAAACTGAACCTTGAAATGTACAATATGAAGGGCCTGTTTACTAGAAGAACTGAACCAAACAGATTGAGATGTAACAGGAGCGTGGGAAAATAGAAGCGCTAGGGAATCTTACATAGTTGAAAGATGTCCATATATTTTGCTTCAGAGGAAATGCAAGGAACAAAGCAAATAGAGTGGTGTTTCATTTCTAATAAAATGCATGCAAGTAACATGAAAAAAACTACGTAGTGATAGAATTAAAAGTGATAACCAAACAAAATATGCAATAGAAAGTAGGCCTAAAGATCATTCAAACGTATGGACCATCAATATCCCATAAAGGGGGAAGAAATATAAACAATTTATAGAAATCTGGATATATTTAAAAAAAAAAAAAAAAAGAAAGAAAAAAAAGAAAAAAGACACAGTTTACATTTGGAACTGGTGATATCCACGCTAAACTAGGTCAAAAGAAGAGGTAGGCACAAGAAATGACATGATTGTACAATTTTCTATAAGAAAAGATCTTAAAGTCATGATCACTTTTTTTTTTTTTTTTTTTTTCATAAAAATTGAACAAACAAACTAGACACGGAGAATCCCAATTGGAGAAACAAATAAGAAAATGGGGTTTATTCTCAGTGAAAAAGTTGATTTAGTTGAAAGTATTAAACACACTAAAGTAAAAAAACTATAAAATGGTTTGAAATAAAACTCGTCTACATTTTAGGAAACAAAGAGAAAAACTAATTTTCAGAAAGAAAATGAACACATGTAATAGGAGGAAATCTTTTGAGTTTAGTTTAGCAATACAGGGTAGGTACACCTAGCTACGTATGAAATGTAAGAAATTAAAGAAGAAATGAACAAAAATTTACCAAATTTGTATTGGAATCAGAAAAAGAGAGGTGAAAAAGTTCTTAAACACTATCAAAGAAATTTTCAGGAAACACAGATTAAAAATAAATAAATAAATAAATAAATTGAAATAAGGGTGACGTTCCAGGAGAGATAAAAAGAAAATAACAAATATCAAAACCAAAAAAGAAACTAAAAACCCGAGACATTCGTAAACACAATCAGGCCAAAATTGATGAAACACTAAATAAACGAAGATACATCAAATAGATGTAAAGGGGACTTGGAACAGACCACCTACAATTATTTGCTTAAAGAGATGGGTATGGAAATATCTACATAAGAAGAGTGATAAAGATTTGAATGAGTTTATATGCAATGGTATACAATAGTAATATAAGAAATTATTTTTCCAATAGAAATGATGAAACACCTAATTCGGTACCAAAAGCAACACTAAGAGAAGTAGACAAAGCATTAAAGTGCATGAAAAGAGGCAAAACAGCAGGAAAAGATGGCCTAACAATTAATTTGATAAGAGGTGGAGGACATTTCATGGGGTAAAACTCATTGAACTTCACACAAAATGTCTCCTGGAATGCTCTATACCTAAAGCTTGGAAAAAAACTTTATCGTTTTACTAATCTACTAAAAAGGATACTCAGAAGTAATGAAAAATTACCGCCCAATAAGTTTACACTTATTATTATATAAATTATTTACATAGGTCATATCATTCCCAATATAAAGACAGCTTGACTTAATGAACTACAGGAGCGTGCAGGTCATATCCACGTAGACTATGAGAAAGCTTTTGAGTCCATCAAAACTTCAATTGCAATGAAAGCATTTCAAAGATAAGAAATAGGTGAATCCCATGCTAGATCGCTTGAAGATATCTTTACGGGACTTACAAAAATCCTCAACAACGTAGAGTTAGTGAAAAAATTCTGATTGAAAAAGCAGTTAGACAGGGAGACACCATTTCCTAAATTATTGAAAACGTACCAAGAATAAGTTTTGAAGAATTGATATTTCTAAAAATTAGAAATTAACATTGATGGGGAATGTCTTAACAACTTAAGATATGCATGTGAGATAGTTCTATTTGGTGAATCATGTGATGAATTTCAAAAGATGATTGAAGATTTAAATAGAGAAAGCAGTGACATGAATATAAGTAAAACCAAGATAATGTTGAATGAAAATGCAAAGACAACAAATAAGGGTTATTGACGATTATCTAGACACTGTTAAGGGATATACATACTCAGAATGAACAGTAAGTGCTTCCCCAGAACACGAGACCGGAATTAAAAGACGAATAGGCAAGAGATAGAGAGCTTTTGATAAATAAAATGAAATTAAGGAACGTAAAATGCTACTTTATATGAAAAGAAAAGTATTTAATCTGATGGTCATATCAGTATTAACTTGTGCATCAGAAACTTGGAGCCATTCTAAAGTCTTCGCACATAGGCTGGTTACAAAAAAAGGGGCTATTGAAAGAATGATGCGGGGTATAACTCTAAAAGACATAATGAGTGCAACACAGATACAAAAGCAAACTATACTTAAGAATATTCTAACAATAAATAAGAAAAAGAAATAAACATAGGCAAGACATATAATGAGATTGAAAAATAACAGATGAACAAGAAGAATAACAGAATGGGTTTCTAGATATTGCAAACGAAGAAGGGGAATGATGACAAGACGATGGTATAGACTGGCAGAGAAAGATCATAAATATCTGCGTGGGGAAAGACATGTCTAAACCCCTTGTAATGTAGTGGGCTAACAACAACTGATAATGATAAGATATATATATATATATATATATACATATCTATATATATATATATATATATATATATACATATATATATATATATATATATATATATATATATATATATATATATATATATATATATATATTGTTACGGGCCACTGGTTCGAGTCCGGCCAGTCGGCAATAAGACAAAGGATACCGACAAATATATATATTTACAATATTAATTAAATAGAAGTAAATGAAAGGGGAGCACAGCAGATAACTATTTTAATATAAGCCACGAGGAGCTTCGAATGGAGTTTGGTGGACCGTGGATGAAACTCCAGCACAGCAATCACGTTCCCTGGAAAGGGGAATAAATAGAATTATTAACAGCACACTTACTTCTACCGGCTGGGAACACGATGAAGTCGTGTGGTTAAAACCTTTAAGGAAATTAAATGAAAATGGAAAACTTAGGGATTTAAACTTTACATATGAGAATCAACACTGTCACAGGGTGAATTAATTAAGACTGGGACTAAACGGCACACGTGGTCTGGGTATAGGGGATAGGATACAAGGTTCAGTGGGTAGGATTTCTTTAAAGGATAAGGGAAAATGGGATGTGATAAGGAAGGGATGGGAGGTTGGGTAAGGCTATTGAGAATCTCAAAATCAGACACCTTACCTTAGTAAAAAGGACTCTGGTTCCTTCCCTTGTGGAGGATATGTAAACAGAGGTCCTGCCTCCCTGATGTATTGAGGGTGAAGAAGAGATAATCCTTCTGTCTTGGAGGTTTGTTCACGAAGAAAGATGTCCAGCAGCTCTTAGGCAGACTCAGTTCCCTTTTGCCCCCAAGGGTGGGGGGGGGGGAATTGGCCTGACTGTTGTCCCATTGGTCAGGCCTTGTCATGTGTCCCGACACCCCCATCAATAGGCCTCCTCTTTCTCCTGGGTCCTTGACATCGCCACGTGGTAAATAAGATGGCTGAAAAATGAGACCTCAAAGGGGAGTAGACTGGTATAGGATGATTGGGGGGGGGGGGGCGGTGAGACTCTGGGTAGGGTCCCATAACTCGTGGCCGGCCGACGAAGTCCTTGCTGGTGGGGTCCTTGTTTGGTAGAAGGGTGGCACAATGACCACCATTACTAACAGCCCCCCATTTTAGCAGAGATTTTGTCCTAAAACAGGTCAAGAACTCTGCAAGCAAGGTCTGAAGCCACTAGCCTTAATGACTCCTCCCTCAGTGAGTCTCACCACGATAATGGATAAATATCTAAGCTGTAACTAGGGTCATAATTTTACGTTATTTTGACAGTAAATTAACTTTAAGTGCCTCGTAGAAATAAACATGCTGACTGTGAGGCAACAACCAAAAAATTTAAAACTGCAAAATTTAAAATTAAAATGCAAAATTGGTTAAAGTTAAGTGACCTAGTGCAGTGGGACACATGAAAATTAAAACAAATTGGGATAACATATGCAAAAGATAAAATAAATACATAACAATTCATTACATGCAATTAATGATGCCAAGATGGCCCCTCAAGTTTATTTACCTGGGGAGACACCAAGGCAATAAAAATTTTTCCATACAACCTAAATTAACCTACTGACTATGGCTACGCTATGGTCATGGCACTGTGCATTGGGCACTAATGCCGGAAGAACATATGTCTCTCATCTGAGCTCTTTAGGCGCTTGACCTTCCAGTTGTAGTTCTGGAGGTCTATGCCCCACCTCATGAGCCCTTTATTCCCATTACGTAGCTCAGTCAAGTAGGTTAGAGGGTTATGGTTCTTTAGGAATGTCTGTGGGAACTCTTGGTCCACATGATTGGCATAAGCACACCTAGTTGTTACAGCTTCGAGGCAGCGCATGGAACGATTGGTCATTGTCAGTCGAAAACAATTTCTGCGCTTACTCCGGGTCAGGGAACTTTCGTGCTTCACCACCACACCACGAAAAGGAATACTTTCTACAGCCTCGTCCGAGTAGGCAGGTGCCCTGTAGTCTTACAGCCTCTCGCCCAAATGCTGGAACCTGATGAGCTCTGTCTGGCTCCTTGGGGTCGCGGCGCTGATGGGTGGTTTGCCTCATGCCTTCTCTGAGACCCCTGGCCTGGTGGTTGAGGTAGTCCTATTGCCAGTGGTGTTAAGTGGCACAGCTTCACCCAGATTGAATTTGCGGGCACTCGGCTCACACTCATGGTGGGAAGAGGGAGACCCCTGGCCCTCCTCTGAGACCTCTGGCATGATTCTTGAAGTAGCCCTATCCCCTGTGGTGGAAAGTGGCACACCTTCACCAGAATTTACTTCTGGCATGTGAGGCTCAGACTCACTGCTGGAGGAGGAAAACTCTTGGGCCTCCTCCCTTAGCAAAGCTACCTCACCGAGGTCAATGGTACCAAGCCAGCCGTCTTCCCCTGCAGGTTGCGTCCTCACAGTTTAAGGCTCCGGCTTGGTAGCCTTCAAGCACCTGAGGGGCACTCGCTCTACACCCTTCACGGGCTTTTGACCCAAGCTTGAGTTGTAGCTCTCATGTGCGAGATCGCTCCCTGCCCCCATTCCGCACTTCTTTCTGAGCTGGGACATGGTCACCTTCAGTTCTACTGTAGGGAGTTCCTTGGTGAACCCTTCAATGAAGTGGGTTCTTCTGTGATTGTCCTGCTGAACTTTGGCAACATTAGGCTGAGGTAGCGAGGTATTGAGCTGGGCTAATCGAACGTTTATTTCCCGCTTCTTTAATTCATACGCTCTCGCTCTTTCTCTCGCATACTGCATCCTTTCTTGCTCTGTTCTTCTCCAGGCATTGGCTTCATCCGTGAGTTCCCGCACATACCTTCGCAATGCCTCCCGCTCATAGCCTTGTCGTTCTGCCAAATCCACAAATGCACTGATCTCAGCAGCAGTCATTTTGCTAATTTCTTGTAGAGACAGCGACAAGAACAATCTCAACAGCACAAGGTACGATGTTGACCGTGCAAGAAATTACACGGAGGGGAAAGATGCTCTAGCCTTAGGCAAGAGTCTCACGGAAGGAAGGATAAAGATGGAGGTGGGGAAAATGCACAAAGGCTGTAAAAAATGCCTCTCGAGAAAGAACTATCACCAAATAGTAAGCCTTGCAAGTAGTTAAACAGGAGGCTAACTAGAGAACCAGGGTTACGGCAATGGGTGAACTTAGGCTGTCCGGTTGTAATGCGTCCAAACAAATAACGATATATATGACAACTGTACTACACAATAGAAAATGGAATCACAACTATACAGTAGGTGACCCTCGGAGCTAGTCAGGGAAAAATGAGATCACAACTATGGGTGACACTATGCTGGACGAAATAAAATGGAATCACAACAATGGGTGAATCTCTATGCTAGTCTTAAAAATTGGAATCACAACAATGGGTGAATCTCTATGCTAGTCTTAAAAAAAATGGAATCACAAAAATGGGTGAATCTCTATGCTAGTCTTAAAAACATGGAATCACAACAATGGGTGAATCTCTATGCTAGTCATAAAAAAATGGAATCACAACAAGGGGTGAATCTCTATACTAGTCATAAAAAAATGGAATCACAACAATGGGTGAATCTCTATGCTAGTCATAAAAAATGGAATCACAACAATGGGTGAATCTCTATGCTAGTTTTAAAAAAATGGGATCACAACAATGGGTGAATCTCTAAGCTAGTCATAAAAAATGGAATCACAACAATGGGTGAGTCTCTATGCTAGTCATAAAAGAAATGGAATCACAACAATAAATGACCCTCTATGCTAGTCATAAATAAATGGAATCACAACAATGAATGACCCTCTATGCTAGTCATAGAAAAATGGAATCACAACAATAAATGATCCTCTATGCTAGTCATAAATAAATGGAATCACAACAATGGATGACCCTCTATGCTAGTCATATAAAAATGGAATCACAACAATGAACGACCCTCTATGCTAGTCATAAATAAATGGAATCACAACAATGAATGACCATCTATGGTAGTCATAAATGAATGGAATCACAACAATGAATGACCCTCTATGCTAGTTATAAGGAAAAAATGGAATCTCCACGATGTGTGACCCTCCTATGCTAGTCATAAGGAAAAAAATGGAATCTTCACGATGTGTGACTCTCTCTTCTAGTCATAAGAAGAAATGGATTTGTAAAAGTGTGTGGGTGCGTTCTTGCAACACCACCACTTGCAACTCTGTGACTTTAAAGCAAAGTTTGTATATATACTTAAAGTATAATAAATTGAATAAAACAAACATTGTCACTGAGTTTGCTTAATGCTTTGTTAAAGACATCAACCCCTTTACATACTTTCCCTTTAGTAAAATAAATGAATTTAAGAAATTACACTCCCAAATATTTATCTAAATGATCCTATACCCGGACTGAAATAACTAAATTGAATGTGATATCATAAATCCTTTATCTTTAGGTTAACAATATTACACAATCATACGAAAATTATCCCTTTCAAAAATGTATATATAAATAATATCCCATGAAAAAGTAATAAAATTAAATTACATACCCTTACTGTTAAAAGAAAAAAATGAAATAAGGAATGCCACGTGTTCTTACCGGTACACTACAGAATTATGCCTAACTGGAAATTAACACGTGTTTTAGTCGACCACGTTTTTTCCTAAAATGTCGTAAATTTCAATTCACTTATTTTTAACACACAATTAACCATTCACTCACTGCACAATATATATAAATGAAAAAAAATTTATCCCTTTCAAAAATGTACATAAAATGATATCCCACGAAAGTAAAAAAATGAAATTTCATAGCCTTACTGTCAAAAGAAAAAATCGAAACACCGGAATTTGGCCTCACTGGAAATTAACACGTGTTTTAGACTACCACCGTTTGTTGTCCTAAAATTTCGTAAATTTCACTTCTCTTTTTTTTTTTTTAAACACAAAATAACACATTCAAGTAATGCACAATACATATAATAAATGGGAAATTTTAACCACTGTGATTATAAACACTCAGAAAAAAAACAGAACACAAATTCTTCTCACTCGGTTGGCTATCCCGCTAAACAATAGGACTAAAATCTACCACGTGGTTTTCAAAACAAAGCAAATCAAATGAAAATTCAAAGCTTAGGGATTTAAACATTACACATGAGAATCAACACTGTCACCGGGTGAATTAATTAAGATTGGGACTAAACGGCACACGTGGTCTGGGTATAGGGGATAGGATACAAGGTTCAGTGGGTAGGATTTCTTTAAAGGAATAAGGGAAAATGGGATGTGATAAGGAAGGGATGGGAGGTTGGGTAAGGATACTGAGAATCTCAAAATCAGACACCTTACCTTAGTAAAAAGGACTCTGGTTCCTTCCCTTGTGGAGGATATGTAAACAGAGGTCCTGCCTCCCTGACGTCTTGAGGGTGAAGAAGAGATGATCCTTCTCTACTGGAGGTTTGTTCACGAAGAAAGATGCCCAGCAGCTCCTAGGCAGACTCAGCTCCCATTTCCCCCCAAGTGGGGGGGGGAATTGGCATGACTGTTGTCCCATTGGTCAGGCCTTGTCACGTGTCCCGATACCCCCATCAATAGGCCTCCTCTTCCTCCTGGGACCTTGACATCACCACGTGGTAAGTAAGATGGCTGAAAAATGAGATCTCAAAGGGGAGTAGACTGGTATAGGATGGTTGGGGGTGGGTGGGTGAGACTCTGGGTAGGGTCCCAAAACTCGTGGCCGGCCAACGAAGTCCTTGCTGGAGGGGTCCTTGTTTGGTAGAAGGGTGGCACAATGTTAGTAACAATATATATACATATATATATATATATATATATATATATATCTATATATATATATCTATATATATATATATATATATATATTTATTTATTTATTTATATATATATATATATATATATATGCATACAGTGGAACCTCTACATACGATCTTAATTCTTTCCCGGAACTGCTTCGTATGTTAAAACAATTATATGCTGGAGCAAATATTCCATAAGAATACACTGTAATTTGTATAATTTGTTCCAGAGCCCAAAACCCTATGATAACTCATTGATAAATTACTGCACATAATTACACATAACAATAATACAATTGCATTATATAAGAAAGATGTGAAAAAGAATAACTATAAAGAAAAAATAAATAAAAAGGGGTTTTTATTGTCATTTTACCTTAGAGACAGGCCAACATATGTGTAGGAATTGCTACGCAGAAGGAGACGGATGGTCGGCGAGGAGGTAGAGATGGTAACTGCGATAACGTACCGTAACTTACTCTAGCTTACACTATGTGAACTTTAACCTAACTTAGCTTATTTATTTATTTATTTTTTTTTTATTTTTTTACATATTTTTTTTTTTAATTTTCATCACTTTCACTCCATTCAATCTTAGTTTTCTTTGCTTCACTTTCTTTCTCTTCATCACGATCACTAGACCACTTCGTAGATTTTTTAAGGAAACTATCGAGAGAAAGTTTCTTGGTACGGCTATTCAGAATTTTTCTGAAAAGAAGTTAGCATACATCATCGAATGTGAAACTACACGGCAAATCTGAATTTTCTGTGGGTGATACTTATCCATGAAATTAACCACGTGTTGATAATGTGCTAATATCTCATTTATTTCAGCCAAACTTAAGATCTGCTCTACCTCCTCGATGTCCTCCGACTCACTCAACTGTGCTTGGAACTTATCATGCAGCTCCTTGAGTTCCTCGGTGGTGAGATCTTCATGATGCTCCTCGACGAGTTCAGTGATGTCATCTTCATCGACTTCCAGAGCCATGGACTTGCATAGGGATACAATCTCTTCTACGTCTTCCTCTACGGCAACCACAGGTTCAGGCTCGGGGCCAAAACCTTCAAAATTCCTGGGAAAAAGAGCATCAGGACAAAGCTTCTTCCAAGCTGAATTCAGTGTCCTTTAAGTTACTCCCTCCCAAGCCTAATCTATGATCTTCAAGCAGTGTACGATATTCAAATGGCTCCTCCAAAAATTCATGCAAAGTTAAGTTGGTGCTTTGCATGACATTAAAGCACTGCTTAAATAATTGCTTGGTGTAGAGCTTCTTAAAATTCGAGATGACTTGCTAGTCCATGTGCCGCAGGATAGGGGGTGGTGTTCGGTGGAAGATACAGCACTCTGATGAATTTGAACTGGTCGATGATATCATCTTCGATTCATGGGGGGGGGGGTGAGTGGGAGCATTATTCAAGCAAAGCAAGCACTTTAAAGGCAAATCCTCTCCTGAAGGTACTTCTTGACAGCAGGGCCGAAAACCTGGTTCACCCCATTCAACCAAAAAATGCATAGTAACCCAATCCTTAGAATTAGCATGCCAGAAAAACATGCAGCATATCCTTATTGACTCTATGTGCCTTAAATTCCCTAGGGTTTTCTGAATGATAAACCAATAAAGGCTTTATTTTGCAGTCCCCGCTGGTGTTGGCACATAGGGCAAGAGTCAACCGATCCTTCATAGGCTTATGTCCCGGCATTTTCTTCTCTTCGGCGGTGATGTTTGTTCGACTTGGCATCTTTTTCCAAAACAGACCGGTTTCATCACAATTGAAAACTTGCTGCTCTATGTAGCCTTCATCCTCCACGATCTTTTCGAACTTCTTAACAAACATCTTTAGCAGCCTTGGTGTCCAAACTTGAAGCCTCTCCATGCCGAACAACTGAATGAATCTTGGTCTGTCTCTTAAATTTCTCAACCCAACCGCGAGACGCCTTGAACTCCTCCGTTATAGGATCGGTTGAACTCTCCCCTGCGTCACACCCAGAGCCCGCCGCCTTCAAATCACAATAGATAGCACTGGCCTTCTCACAAATGATCGTTTCAGTGATCATATTGCCAACAATCTCTTTGTCCTTTATGCAAATGAACAAAAGGCATTCCATCTCTTCCTAGGTAGCCCTAGGACGTTTTGAAATAATGGTGATCCCGTCGATGGTTTGACTGCTTTAATGGCTGCCTTCTGCTTGATGATCATTGAGATTCGTAAACATATTCTGGCCATATTGTTTAGCCAGGTCACTCACACGCACACCCGCGCTCATGTTTTTCTATAATTTCTTGGTTCAATTCTAATGAAAGCATTGCCTTCTTCCTTTTCTCACCACTACTAATACCTATACCATAACTAAGCTTATTAGGATCTATGATTTTACGTAAAATCAAAAAGGAAACGTGAGAACAGGAAGATAATAAGCACTGTTTATAAAGGACCGAACAAAGGACAACCACCCGATGAGCACGAGAACAGAGAATTGATCGATACGACCTTAATGGTGTCCCTCTGACGTGCTGACATCTACCGGTGTAAACAAGAAACTACGGCCGACGCTTCGAGAAAGTTCTATGCGTATGATCTACGTCGGATGTTGGAGCATGACTTTGGGTGTCGAGACGAAAATTTGATCGAATTTTACTTCATGTGTTAGAACAATTGTATGTAAAGGCAATTTTATTTATAGGGTCCACTCTCTCTCTCTCTCTCTCTCTCTCTCTCTCCCCCTCTCTCTCTCTCTCTCTCTCTCTCTATATATATATAAATATATATATATATATATATATGTGTGTGTATATAAATATATATATATATATATATATACGCACATATATATATATATATATATATGTGTGTGTGTATATATATATATATATATATATGCAATTTAAAAACCTTAAGTTTATATGACTAATGTAGTATTATCAAGTCTATGGGGTAATTCTTTTGTTTGATTTTCATGTTCATACCATATCATCATAGTTTAAAACCAAAGGCAAATAACATGATTATCGATGATAATAACTAGGTAATCGTCTTTTTTAAATCAGAAATTAAACGAGATTATAAATATAAAAGCCGTTTTAAATTCAAATATAAAATTGCAACTGAAAAACAAATGATAGATTTAATAAATCGTAACTATTCGTAAATTGTGAGACTGTGAGATTAGAAAGCTGATAGCCCTAACTTGATCAATATTGGAATGTTTATAGCAAAGAATGAATATCGTTAGCACGTATTTTTGTTAAATTCTTGGTGTAGGCCCACAATTATTTTATTATTAGTTATTGTGTTTAGATTATGATTGGTTAGACAAAAATCGTCAAATAACGACATGATTTTGCTGTTGCTGTAGTCTGCTGTCAGATGTCAGAGAATTGCATCTAATGGTGTTTCCTTGTGAAAAAAAAAAAAAAAAAAATATTTGGAGAGGCCTACTGACCCCCACTATCAGCACCTTTTCAAACTTTAGCGACCTCCCCCCACCGACCCAAAGAATCGTTCTTGTACCTTATATAGTGCATTGACAGTTGGCTGTCAAGGCAGCAGCCCAGCATTAGTGTATTATTTCACCACAGAGCAACCTAACGGATTAGTTTTGCAGGTACCCCATTGGTTAGCAGAAAGTATCTTCTGTTGATTTTACCCACATGTTTACCATTTACTTGGAATCTGTCATCCATTCAAATGAGGCCACGTTTACAGAAGTGAACTTTGCAGCTAAGGCCAATAGTAAAGTTCTTACAAGAACCGATATTTCATTTGCCTAGATTGCGATAATTTTCTCAGTACTGGTCTTGTGTTCATTTACATATGATGAAACTTGTCATACCATTTTAAATGGTATGCATCCTCTTTGATATATGTAAGTCATCTTAATAAATCACTTTAAAAAACCATTCCTCATATTTTGAAGTCATGCTTTACATTAAGGATGTGAAAATTCTTCATGATAATGTTACAAAGATTTAGCAACGAAAATAGCCTACAGAGACAAAGATTTTTTTTTCCAAAAGGCTAAAAATGCAAAGAGAAAAAAGTTGTGTTGGAATAGCATAATGTAAATGAGTCTTCTTCGAGTCGCTGTAGGAATCCATAATGGAGTACAGTAATTGAAAAACTTGATGATAACTTTTTAATGATATGCAAACTCAAAAAATGAATGGAGCCACCAGGACTATACCTAGATATATGAGGGTTCATAGAAGTCATGACCTTTGGAATAACAAAATGAAACAATCTATTGGAGAGAGAGAGAGAGAGAGAGAGAGAGAGAGAGAGAGAGAGAGAGAGAGAGAGAGAGAGAGAGAGAGAGAGAGAGAGAGAGAGAGAGAGAGAGAGCTGGAATTGCTTGAAAATTAGACATTTGAATAAAAAGTAATTGTCTTAAGTTTTTGAGGAAGTTTTAAGGCAATATTACCTCGTCATTCATGCATGCTCTCGCATTTCATATCAAATAGGGAATGGAATAAAAAATGAACAGTTTGTTACGGAAACTTTTGCTTCATCGCTGGGGCTGATAATATTTCCAGAGTAGTCTCTTTGATATATTTCCAAGAGCACTCTCTTTCTACCCGACCATTGTATTACATAATCATAACAAAAGAAAAAAAAATTGAAAATTAATACTGAAATGAAGGAAAATTAAACATTCCTTAATCAATCGATAATATGGATCCTTGATATGAACTCTTATGAAAGTAGGGGACGGACCACCATACATGCAGCCTAATGCAGTTTATTACCAAATCGAGGCCACTCCTAGATACTGTAAGTATATACGATAATAAAGGTTAAAACCTTTGAAATTCGAAATGTGTCGGAGGAAGATAAGAAACAGAAAGGCTCTCTTACTAATTATCATAATTATGTGAATATTTTGTTTTTAAAACTGGCCTTACCCCTACCTGTTGCATAACATCACTTTATGTAATTTGTGTTAGCTTGCTAAAAATAAAACTCTTGAAATAATATATGATTGCTATAGGAATATTTCTGAGAATCGATAACATAATTCTGGTTATGTTTTGGAAATACTTTAACAATAACTTTATGGAATTGTTATAAATTTTCAAAGTATATTGTACTTACATGGGTATTTGTATACATTTCAATGTAGTAATTGTTAATTAAGAGAGTTTAGAAATTATATTGTAACTGTAGTATTACACTTATAGTAAAAAAATTTCCAACTCGTTATGATTAGGCATGATGAATGAATCTGTGGACCGAAAATATATACAGTATATTTATTTGTTATAACACTTCGTAATGGCAATCTTTAGAAAGTTGCATCTGAGGTCAACCTTATGACTGGGATCAAGAGACTGGCTGGACACCACAATCTATACTTTTCATTGCATTTTGAAGAGCACTAATTAAATCACAGACTCGTCTTTTATCGTAGTTTTTTTTTTATAAAAATGTTCTTGTAATACCAAGAACCCAATGGCCCTGCTGTGATGCCTCAGTAAACATTCACATCTTTTTCTTCTTCCCCACCGTTATCCCTACTTTAAGGGGTCGGTTGCCTGGAGTCCCCTCTCCAATGCCTTAAGGCATAGGCTTCCTCTTCCACGAAACTTCTCTCCATATAATCGTTCACCTTATCTTGCCATCTAGTTTTCTACCTCTCTCCTGATCTTATCCCCTAACAGGTTTCTCCCAAGCCCTCCTCACTCCATTCCCACCATCCATCCTCAAACACGGGCCCAAACCATCTCAGTCGTGACACTCTCATCACTTCTGTAATCTTTACTATGCCAGCCATTCTTCTTATTTTAGCAAATTTCAATATTGTAGGCAGGGATATTCCCATGATCCAGCTCAGCCTTCCCATCTCTTCTTGCAAGCTTCACTTCTTCTGTTTGTCTTAGTGACTGTGTTTCCGAACCACAAGTTTTATGACTGTGATATAAAACTTGACTCTTAGCTTGATTGGGATTTTCTCATCACATGCCAATCTTGCTACCTCGCTCCACCTCTTCCAGGCTGCTTTTATCTTATTCTAAACTTTAGCCTCATATCCTCCCTCTTTACAATATGTTTATAGCAGTAGATCACAAGTATCTAAAGTTCTAAACTGTTTCACCCAGCAATCGATCCCTACCTTCCTTGCTGCTTACCATAACCTTAGTCCTATCCACATTTACCATCAACCCCGCTTCTCCAAAGTCTAATGGGACTCTACAACCGTTCTCTGTAAGTCCCCTCCATTTTCAGCGGTAATCACCAAAACATCTGCATATAGAAACTCTCAGCATCAATTTCTCCCTCATGTTTCATTTTACTCAATGCACCTTACTTTCGCATTCAGTTTCCATCACCGGCCCCTCCACCCTTTGCGTTTCTCCCAGCTCCTGTTTCTTTAATGTTTTCATACCTATGCAACATATTTCCATGCCCATCCTTGATGACTCCAGTTGCTAAAAATCATGCCTTTGTCTTTTTAAGTTTGAAATCTTATGGATACTATTTTTTATTCCCCTTGGTCAAAACATTCAGATGTTAATAAAAAGTTAGATATCGGGAATAAAATATATAAACAAATTACAGAAGTTTCGGAAGAGCTTAAAAATCGATAGTGCACGACCGAGGATAAAAATAATTGATGGTAGAAGATCATTTTAAAAATCTATAATCTAATGTTATAAATTTAGATGATTATCTTGAATATAGCAAGATAACTCGTAGCTTATTTAAAACGTCCCTGCTACACAAATGCTACACGGGAGTTCGAGTATGAATGTCTGCAACCTCTCTATCCTTGTGAGCTGAGTCATCAGCAGCCATAGCGTGGGCCTACCTGCGTTATACTTTTTGTTTTATAAGTTCAGAAAATCAATCATAATAATCAATTATCTGAAATACTCTAACATAGCGTTCTTTTAGGTCTACAACTACCTAGTTTTATGAGTAAACGTGACCAAACCCTAGTGGGTAAGAGAGTTATAGAAAGAAAGTCAAAAGACGAAATAATACGGATGACTTACAGATATACAATTTTATCACAAAAATTAGAACATTCAACTCTTTCAAATGTATCACTTACTGCTTATAAAGTGTTGTCAAGCTATAGTTTTACTTAACTGGTTACATAATCACATAATTTAAACATTAATCCATACTCTCCTTTGCTAATGGTAGGTTTACACCTACGAACTTTGGTGTTATGGGTAGCTACGTCGTGGGTCCGCAATAAGCTGCCACAAAATTGATGCGCTGTAAGTCAAAATGACCGTTACTGGGCAGTGTACAGTGGATCCGTAGGATGTGTTATGGGCATGTTACGGTTTGTTGTTTTAGTGACATTGCGGTGCCTTGTGCAGCCTAACGACGTTTGTGTGGTTTTATGGGTTGGGTTCATATACC
>NC_090733.1:53494111-53501611 GCF_036898095.1 Palaemon carinicauda
GGCCTCAGTTGTGTTATTACCAAACCAGATTCGGGGCTACTGTAACGAAATGTTTGAAATGTTGTTTTTGGCCATAAAACTGGTAAGTAGGCCATCGCTTGTTGAGGTGACCCCTCCTGTCACTAATCTTTTCTTTTTACATGATACAGGTACAGGCGTGTGATCTTTTGTAGACATGGGTACTTGCCCTTCTTTACTGCCAAGGCTACTTGTCAGGACACAATGTAGTCAGTCTAAATCTACTGACGTCTGCCTAGTAGCTGCCAACGGATCTACAATCCCCACCCATTGTGACAAGAACCTCACATTATCATTTGGAAGCGTCAAATATCACTGGAAGTTTCTCGTTGCTGATGTCACATTGTTAATCCTTAGCATGGTTTTCCTCTTACATTACCAACTCCTGGTTGATGTAGCTCACTAATGTCTAGTTAACACATACTCTTACTCATCCACACCTCTTCAAAATGTGCAAGGTGACAGTTAGTTGATAACTGAGAGGAGGGGTGAATGCAGCTAACTTTATTTAAGCAGACTATGGGCTTACATACAAGATTTTAAGTGGAAGGTCATAAAAACTCAAACACATCAATTCATGAAAATACAGGCGGAAACCAGTTCTGTTAACAATGAGATGTAGAGCGAGATATACAATAAAAAAGAAAATACTGTTACAATGTACGAGTGTGTGTGAAACACGTGTGGTACAGTAATGATTACAATAAGCCTGATATACTTTTTTTGCCATTTTCACTAACATTTCTAGCTCCCATTCATTAGGTTTGGCCTCTTCACATCCCATTACACAAAATAATATTGTTAGTATTGTTGGAGTTACTTCATTTCCAGTCAAGGGCACATCAAGCTTTGTGAATTGTATATCAATCAAATTATTCCTTCATATCTCCTATCCACGACCTCACCAAAGTGTTCCATCCATTATTGCCTTTCTTCATCTTCTGTTTTTGTAAAATACCCATCCCACTTTTTGATGAGTATATGCTTCATTTTTTCCCTACGTAGAGATTTCATTAATCATTTTATGGGCAATTCTTACACCATAACCACTCCCTGAATTCATAGCTTTGTCAGCTTCATCTGCTTTCCTGTCTAAATAGTCTCTTCAGTTATTACTGGCTTTTCTTTTGACCTCAGTATCAATACTGGAATGGTTAGTATGCTCTACCTTGGAATTTTCATTACTTCTTCAAAACTTTCAGTAATCAATTTCTGTTTTGTCTCGTTTTTATAGCAACCCAAATGTCATATAAGTTTTGTGAAATGTACCAGTACGTCCATTGGGGGTAAAAGGGTTAATATCAGACTTTCTCCTTGTATCAGCCTGTTGCAAAACTTCACCACCAACTGACTGATATATGTACTTAATATTACACCATTCTTCAATAATTGTCTGCTCTTCATCTCTAAATGTCTCTAACACTGCAAAATGATTCCTACATTCAATTCCAAATGTTTCTCTGTTCTCATCTTCTAGAAGCTTACTTTCATCAAACTTAAATGTTCTGTCTACATTTCTGTTGGGTGCTTTTAGTTTTATCTAAGTGTGGCAATGAGGAGTTGTTGATCGCTGTCAATATATATCTGCACTTCTATAGCTTCTTACATTTCTCAGAGTCCTCCTTCTCTCTTCATTAATGGTAATGTGATGTATTTGTTTTTTGAATTTGCCACGTGCTTAAGTTCATATATATTTGTGGATGTCATTGTGCTGAAAAAGAGTACCGCTAATAGCAAGATTGTTTGTTGAACAGAAACTTATGAAATGAGCTCCATTTTCATTGGAAACTTTGACAGGATCCCTAACACCCATCACATTCTCTATACCTTGCTTATTCCTTCCTACTTTGAGATTGACTCCCCAATCACAATTTTCATATCTCTTTCTGAGATCTCATCTATTACACTTTGCAGTTCTTCATAGTATTCATCTCTCCTCTCTTCAAGGGAATCATTTGTTGTTGCATGACACACTATAACACTTGTGTACTACCGCTAGTTAGTTATTGGGTCATTTGACTGGACTGACAGTACTACATTGGATCCTTCTCTCTGGTTATGGCTCATTTTCCTTTTGCCTATACTTACACCGAATAGTCTAGCGTATTCTTACCATATTCTCCTCTGTCCTCATACACTTGACAACACTGAGGTTACTAAACAATTCTTCCTCGTTCAAGGTATTAAAAACTTCAATGTAATTATTCAGTGGCCACTTTCCTCTTGGTAAGGGTAGAAGAAACACTTTAGCTATGGTAAGCAGCTCTTCTTGAAGAAGGACACTCCAAAATCAAACCATTGCTCTCTGGCCTTGGACAAGGCGAATACAAATATATCAGTGAGACAGAACTGTCATTTCCGATCCGGTCTCTGACTGTGACGTCACGCCAGCCTCAACTGGCGATTCTCTGCTAGGCCATGGCATTGTATATTAAGGCATTCTTGTTATTTCTCTTTGAATAATTCTTGCTCTTGACTACTTAATTTGAGAAAATCTGAAAATTACGAGAATTCCTTAACAATATTGTTGATATAATAATATTGATGTATACTTAGTACAGCACTGTGAATTGATTAGCGAGTATTGAAGGATACACCATTGTAGTTGTAACTTTTAATAATTAAAATAATTTATATTCTCTTAAATACAAACATAAAAAAAAACTTAATATTTTTTATAATCGCCTGGATTATATCTTGAAATGTATAAACAATTTACACACATCTAAGTATTTAACTATTTTTTTTCTTACCTCTCCCCGGTCATTTTAAATTTTTGTCTTTCTTTTCTTCATTTTGATATCATTATTTAAGTGCCTTAGTCTAAAATTTATAGATATCTTTGCCCAATAATAAATAATATTTTCCAGGACCTTTACTCCTGATCGTTGAAATTCAGCAACCAGTTTTTCCGCATGATTTCCCTTCTAAAAGTGATGAACAGTGAATTGTATTGAAGACTTCTCGTAACACAATTAATAAAGAAGAAAATTCGTCCGATGGGGTATACAATTCACCTCTGTTTACCATCCCAATCCACGATCCATTTGTATTTTTACATTCTCATCTTTCAGCCTAATTGTGAATATTTTGTAAAAAAAAATGTTACAATGTAACCTCCAATACATTTAAGAGCCTCGTCTTCAATTACAGTGGCAGCCGTTTTTTCGTTTTCTTTGTCAAGAATTTGATTATCTATATTTTCTGTTGGGCAATCAAAATCTAAATCTTTAAACAATGAGCTGGTCAAATATATTTCTAAGGCTAATTCTCTATCTTTACTTTATTTTGAATTGTATGCATGGTTTATCTACGTTTCCATTTTCTCCTACAATGATTTCATTAGCACTATCTTGCTCTGCATTACACAGTTCTTCATTATTATATACGTCATACAATGTTTGTCTCTGAATACGTTTCTTTGTCCTCTCTTCACTTGCCATTGTTGATTCCATTTGTGTTCTCTCTGGAACAAGATCAAATAGAGAGAGTTTGAGATTTACATTTTGACAAAATATATAATGAATATTTATTATTATTATTATTATTATTATTATTATTATTATTATTATTATTATTATTATTATTATTATTATTATTATTATTATTATACACTGTAATAACAGAGGTAAATTATGCATTTGGTTATATTTTACAGAACAGCATGACACAGTTAGCACCTTGTTTATTAAATACACAAAGACCAATCTTTTCTTTACGTCCTCCCTCTCGAACAAACCCGACAGCCTGAGTATTCTGCGTTCACGGTCCAGATATACCAGGTCAGCCAGACAGCGTACCGATTTTAAGCCTCTTCTGCGCACCTACGTCATCTGAAAGGGCTTAGTGTTGGCGAGACCCATTAAAAACGTAGATCTATCACACAGTCAATGAGGTTTTTTATACTTTATCAAATTATTAAGATATTACAAAAAAAAAAAATGAACACGTTTCTTAACAACTAATTTGCAAAGAATACAAATGTTGCTTCTTCTGTTATTATAAATAATGCAAATTAAATCAATCAAAATGTTAATGGATAGGGGGAACAGTCAGGAAAGTAGAACAATACCTAATGGAATTCTAAATTTTCTGGAGCTGCTGAGATGATACTTGTATCGAGGCTTTAGGCTTGAGAACGTCGCGGAACACCGGCTGAAGTTCAGGTGAAGCGGGCACGATAACTTCGGACTTGAAGATGTCACAGAAGAGGGTGACTTCAAGATGGGTTTACAAATGTCTTCTACAAGAATTCTGTGAAAGTGCAAATGGGAGGTCAGGCTACAGGCAGTGTTGGCTACTTCTTGTAAGAAACAGGGACGGGGAGACGAAAGGAAGAAGTTAGTCTTTTCACTTCGTCTGTGCACGATAAGGTTTTGAAGATATGCATTTATCGTCAGAAAGGAAGGTTGGAAACTGGCTCTGTCTTATTTAAAGCTGATTCAGATGACCCGCTTTCCGACAGTCAGGCTGCTGGCTAAACACCGTAGAACTGTGGTATAGTCAGACGAGACGTTACCTGTCTGTTTACGTCGCCACGGTTTTCATTGTTTACTTAGATTCTGTCACGTGAGTACCATGGGAGATAATTCTCTTAGCATTGGAAATTTAGCAGCAATTACTCTACTACTAAAAGAGGAGGAGGAAGAGGGATTCCA
The DNA here is from genome assembly GCF_036898095.1 of Palaemon carinicauda. NCBI lineage: Eukaryota > Metazoa > Arthropoda > Malacostraca > Decapoda > Palaemonidae > Palaemon > Palaemon carinicauda. The sequence continues at coordinate 53,498,788 of NC_090733.1, forward strand.
ACAAAAAAGGGGAAAGGATATTGGTACATCAGTCATTGAAGAAAAGAAAGAGGGAGAGAGAGTTCTGGACACTATATACAGAACTGGCAGATGATGAAGTGAAATTTTATCAATATTTCAGAATGTCAAAAGCAAAGTTTATCTGTTTGCTACCAAAGATTGAAATGGGCCTACCCAGGAAGAACAGAAATTGCCAAGAAGCCATATCTCCAAAGGAAAGACTTGCAGTATCCTTAAGGTGAAAAAAAAAAAAATGCAAACAAGGAATGAATTTCATTAAGGTAAATGATTCACAATACAAACGAAATTTTATCAAAACAAAAAGTTTTCCTTACTCTCATCTCTGAAAAAAAAAAAAAATTTCCTTCACAAATAAAATTTCTAATCATATCCAACAACTCCTCATACCCTCAAAAAAGTTCAATGAACTGCTCATTTATAGTGTAAACTGTCAACAATGAACTAACTGCACACTATATGACTCTATGAGAAAAAGTTTAGGTTGCTGGCCACGAAAACCTACCCGTTGGTTGGGTGGCTAACGGCCTCTTGGGCCACCTTCAACCTGATGGGTTGTGTGAACCAAGGTCTTTAGAATACATTTGAACAGTTGTATTTGAGTACATTTAAGAAAGCAAGACGACGCTTAAATGATGGCCTGCCTGTCCAAAAGAAAATGGGTTGTGTGAATCGGCCTTTATGGTCTTCTTTTCTTATCTTATCTCGTCAGAACATACTTCCTATCTCGCCCGGACATAGTTTCCCTTGCCCTGTCTTCTTTGGACAGTCTCTCAATATAAGGAGTTTTTTATATATCGCATAATGCTTGGTTTCTTTGAAAATGCCCGCTTCGGTGATGCTGTAGAAGAAATTTCATATGCAATCTGTTGCTCCCTAACAAAAGCTCACCATGTGTCGAGCCGTATGAACATTTTCCATGAATACGGATTTCCTTGAACCTCGGTTTCTCAAAAATGCTGACTCTACAAATTAAGACGATGACATCTTTGTCAAACCTAGATAATATCTTTCTCGCTGAAGACACTCTTCATCGACGCTTGGTTTGTCTCGAAAATGTTGACGACAGTGAGTTGATGATAACTTTGACCAAACACTTGTTGATTTCCTTTCTCGTTGCTGGAAACGATACTTTTGCCTGTTTTGATAATATATTCATTCAATGCTATTGAATCTAATCAGGGCAGTCCTTCAATTTCCCAAGGCACAAAATATGATTACTACATTATGATGGCAAAACATAACCTTGTGTTGAATGTAATAACTGCCTTACCAGCTGTGCTTGACACTGTCTGATCAGATGATGTTAGCTTTGAAGTATCGCAAAAAGGCAAAATGGTGTAGCATCAAAACTATAGGCTGGAAAGGAAAAAAAAAGAACTCTAAAAACTTAAACAAGCTTAGATTGGAAAACACAAGTACGATGAACGTAGTTTAAAGATTCACATTGTTTTTATTTGTAAGAGTGCACTCTAAACCTGGATGACTGAAGACTATAAGTAAAGCTCGTGGGGGGAAATGTTATGTGTCTTTAAATAGGATATTACATGTTATATGTGGTGGTATTCTATAATAGAAAAAAATCATTTTAACTGAGTGATAAGTAAAGAGAACACTAAATAATGTTTGCCTGAATAATCAAAGCTGTAGCATTTCGTGGACTGGCCACATGTTTTGGAATAAATTCTACTGATAGGAGATTTGATAATATGTATAATCTGCGACTTGAGCAATTTGATATTGAAAGAAAAATAGTGACATACATGACTAGAAGCGTTTTGTTAGGGTATTATATGAACACAATATTTTTCGTAAACGTTTAGCGTTTTTTTTGGAAGTGGACCTAAGGACATACATATTGGTTGATGAGTATTTTGTATTGTAAGAGGAGTTCTAATGAAACTGCTCTTAATTAAGGTGATTTATGCCTTTGGGATCACTTCCCCTTTTCAACATACCTGAATCTGGTATTCAAGTAGACAGTACAAACTTATGAGATGATAATTATTATTATTATTATTATTATTATTATTATTATTATTATTATTATTATTATTATTATTATTATTATTATTATTATTATTATTACAAGCTAAGCTACAACCCTAGGGCTCCAAAAGGGAAACATAGCCCAGTGAGGAAAGGAAATTAGGAAATAAATAAACTACAAAAGTAATGAAATAAATATTACTTTTCCATGGTAGATATTACTACATGAAGATTACTGCACCCAATATCAAGAATATGGCAGAGATTTTACAAATATGTCCGTTATATTAATATTTTGTATGGCTACCATTAGTTTCTTCATATAGGCTACAGTATAGCCTAGGGGTCACCAACCTGCGGCTCAGGAACCGCATGCTCCTCTTTCAAGACTCTTATGCGGCTCTAAACGCTAAACAAACCTTCTTATCCATTTAAAACAAAGATATATAAGACACTGAAAACAATATTTTCTAAAATATCAAAGTCGTACTATAAGCACCAATTTTAATGAATTTTTCAATCGCTTGTCAATAGTTTTCCTACTTGAAATTATTGAATATTTCAACATTTAAATAATCTTAACCTAAATTTACAAGGAAAGGATAAAAACTACTAAAATCTTTTTAGAAGTGCTGCCATTTTTAAGAAAGCTTTCAGTATTTGTCGGAGATCTTGAAAAAAGAGTTTGTTTACTTTCCATCACTGGAAAAATACAAAGAATCCGCAAATTGTGAGTTTGATGTTGATGCCACAAAAACAGTTATCTTGAAAATAGGAATGGGTTTTAAAGGATGTTCCCAAGAATTCAGAAGGGAGA
>NC_090733.1:53514111-53524111 GCF_036898095.1 Palaemon carinicauda
TGATGCTTTAACTTGAGGTTTGGTGTTTTATACCAAAGGTTTTTTTTAATGAAATGGAGGTAAAAATTCTTCACTTAAGTAGAATATTCCAGAGTGAAAGTCCTCTCCATCTTGACTTTTGATATTATCGAGGGAAACTTTATTGTTAAACTCTGAGTGTTTACGTAACAAAGGGTTTATTACACACGGGAAAGATAAGAAGAAAAAAAAAATGGAAAATTTTTCTCTGGAATTTAACTTTGATATAGAAGCCAAAGTTTTTTGATATTATAAGCATATATGTACAATGTTTTATTTTTGGAATCTGCTTTCCAGGATCGTGAATGCAATGAAATGCCAGCAGTCGTTTTTGACGGTGGCATCTAATTTGGACAGGAAATTGGGGGACCTCAGTTGTCATGGGCATCTTCTGTCATCGATGAATGACGGCACCAACAAGGCCTACAAGCTTGTCTTTCAACAAAGAGAAACTTACAATAATGGTCACGAGCAAAGAGAAATGCCATTGTATGTTGCTTTATTTCTCACGCTGTTATTAGATTTCGGTGCTTTAGTAATCTTCAGTGATCAAACTATTCATGCCATAACGCAGGATGCATAAAATGAGGGGTTACATAGATCCAACGGAAAATTCACTTGTTAAATCTTTGCAAACACCTGTGAAACATTAAGCTGGTAGATCGGTGCATACAAAGTAGCTTTTTGATAATCAGGTGTTGCAGAATCTACGCGGTTTATATTTTCCTATATTGAAAAACTTCTTTATCATTTTGATAGATAATTAAAGTTTCTTATCTGAGATTTGTGGAATTAAGTTTATTGTAATTTGAAGATTTCTTAGTTGATCATGTAAAAATGAAAAATCACCAATACTGTGAAGTTTTTGATATCAGAAGTTGTCACAAATGCTTTTCCATATATGATGTATTTTGCATGATACAGAGGAAGCTGGAACGATTTTGTCCTTTGATCGATTTATCTTTTAAGAAGTTTTAAAAGCTCCTGTATTTCTGAATAGGTTAAAGTAAAGTGAAGCACTGTGGTAATGTAACCAAACAGAATTTTTTGTTAAAAACTGTGGCAAAAAGTTCAAACATTGCAAACGATAGCGTCAATGATAGGTTTCTTCATAGACATGAGCGTTGGTAGTCGGTTTCAAGAAAACATGTTTGTCAAAGTCTTCAAAAAGAGGTTAAATGTGTAAATAATTCAATCGGAACATTTATTTCCTTCTCTCCAATTTTCCTTCTCTCCCTTTCTTTGGTATTATCTAGGGTCAACCGGCACGGTGCGCTGTAATGCAATTTAATGTTTTATTATGTTTATACCTGTAGAGAATGCGGAATGAAGTGAGGACTAGAATTTTTTCGCGTTACGAAGTATAGAGAAAAATAAATGTCCTAACGACATGTAAGCAGATCTTAGTGTCTTGTTACTTAAGTTCAGTTGTTATGTAGGCAGTGGCCAATGAGAATTTAGTGTTGCGTGAAACGTATTCGATGTTTGAAGAGGTATTTAGTAAATGGTCACTTTCTAGCACACGCTAGACCGAGCAAGTCGAATTTATTATTAATATTATTATTAGTAGTACAAAAGTGAGGTTCCACCACTCAAATTTGGCTTACTCTGCATTATTGCCGTGAATACACAGGTTTCCATAGTTTTTTCAAAACTTGATTTTGTTTTTTATCTATGGTTTTTCCTGGGCGGTAGAGGAGGCTTTTATGTTAATTTGAAAGTTTGTTCATTTTGTTTTAAATATGCACTGCTATATCAGTACAGAAGTTTGTAGAAGGTATTCGAATATGTGATGTTATATCTATATTGTTTTTTTAAAAAGTATGATTCATTGGAAAAATAAACCTGGCGTCAACCAGCACGGTGCGCTGTAATGCAATTTAATGTTTTATTATGTTTATACCTGAAGAGAATGTGGAGTGAAGTGAGGACAATGTAGGAGGAGAGGGCATGACAAGTGCCCCTCTCCTTCTCTTCCTCTTCCCTTACCCATCTGTCTCTTTAAATATGGTGGGGGGTACCATGTGGTTTTAGAAGCCTCAATTATGAACACTGTGATAGGCTATCATCCACTGACATACTGTGGTGCAATACTTCGTCAGCAAGGGAAGTACTCAGTTTTTATTGTTGGCATACCAATTTTTCATGAATGATTAAGAATTTTAAAGAAACAAAGACTGAGTGTAACTTATGCAGCACATTCGAAATCACTATACAGGTATAAATGCATCAACTATATAAGACGAACAAATAGTAGACAGTGTTTCCCGCTACGGCAGTACAGCTGGAGTGGCTGCCTGGTTGGACGTGGACGGTGATGCTGTTCACGTATCAAATGCGTACTGCACTCAGGTATACCACCATTGAATTTTTTTTTTATATTTATATATGAATAGATAGATATATAAAAGTCGATAAATAAAAATCCACAAATACGTTTATATATATTTTTTCTTCACTGCGAGTTCTGCATTATTTTTAATTTTTATTTTTACTTTGATATTTTGAGATTTTGGCGACCCCAGGAAAAGCGCTTGGCGATCCCACTTGGGGTCGCGACCCTAGTGTTAGGAAACCTGGGAATAGTCCAACAAGTCTGAATAGATTGTTCAGATACAGATAAATATGATTCCTCTTGTTGGATATTATAGATATGGATAATATGGCCGCCATGACAGTTTTCAAAATGGCCGCCAATTTTTGAACTTTTTGTCATATTTCAGCTTCTAATTGCAATAAACTTATAATGTTGGAGTTAATCCCTATGTTTTTCATCGTGTATAAGTAGATTCTGGCATTAACATAAACCTTGGTGTATACATTCTCAAAAAAAAGTTATTTTTCAAATATATGTGACAAAATTTGTAGAGGTTCCTAATTCACATTGCTAATAATTAGAACCATTAATATACAAAATGCAATGCATGGATTTTTAAAACTAGCTTATACTTGTAGTGAACTCGTGTGGATTAAAGTGCTTTAATTTTGTAATTGATATTTTTAGTGTGTTGGTAACTTTGTTATGTTTACTAATAATAGTAATCAGATTCGACAGTGGTTGACTTGTTACAAACTTTGGGCATTGTCCTGTTTCGGTTGTGTTTGGTGATCGTTTGATGTAACATATAATCTTGGAATTTGGGTGTTGTTTGATTGTATGTTTGTATGTTTAGCTGTGTGTTAAATTCTGTAATTTCTTATTTTGATATCTTATTTAAACATTTTATTATTCATCAAATCTAACTATAGCTTTTGAGTTGTGGGGTTTTATGTTATAGTTTTGTTATATATTTCTATTTGTTATTTTGTATTTATTTATTGGTTGGTCATATGACATGTGTACCTGATGACTGCTTTTGAAACGAGAATATACGGAGTCTGATTTGTGAAGTCCTAGTGTCAATTTGCATTTGTGGAATTGGTGAGCGTAAGATACAGGATAGCCATCTGAGCCTAGTTAAACCCTACATACTCTTTTACTATTTACTATTTTAAATAGTTCTAAATATGAACTAACTGTATTTTATTGTATTCTAGGAATAATTAATGAAGGCTGCTAGTAGAATTCTCACAGAAGGCTCAAGGAGTCGAGAAGATGACAGTGTAGACTGGGATAAATGCCTCATTTGCCAGGACAGTTCAAAAACAAGCAAATCAGAATCTCTATGGAAAACTACAATTGCTGGAGTGCAAACTGTAGTTGAATGTTGTAAACAAAGAGCCAAATATAATGACTCTAAATATGTGAATGCATTTTCAAGAATTCAAAAATATTCTATATCTGAATATGTTCACCACATTCAATGGCACAGGTCATGTTAGAGTGATTTTACTCACCAAAAGGCATTAGACAAACTTAAGTCACGTGTTCAGCAAAAATCTGTCACTAATAAAGAACAAACTCCAAGCACATCAACCTTCTCAGAAACCCAACATGAGCAAAAGTCCTTCAGATCTGCCCATAGCGCAATAGATTGGTCAAAATGTGCTTTCTGATATTGTTTGAAAAGCAGGTGTCCTTACAAATGTGGTATTTGAACACACATCTTCTAAGATGCTTAGTTTGGCACAGTTTGATCTTACCATGCGCTGCAGGTTTGCAGGTGTATCAGACTTGATGACTGCTGAAGGAAAATATCACCTAAGGAGTTAGGTCTCTTTCTGCAGAAAGTATGATAAGCAATATGGAAAGAAAAGCCCGTCTCCAGAAAGTATCTGCTTCAGAAATATAATGACTGAACTGGAGAAGGAGATTGAGAAAGGACACAAGTTCTCATAAAAGACTGTCTGGGAACATTACAGTAAGTTTCTGTCTAAAGGTTTTGGAGTAGAGGTTGGAGCGTACAAAGGCTACAATTTCAAGCTGAGGGTAGAACTTTATTTCGGCAGTGATAAGGTTAAATTTTTTAAGCCGTTGGATGTAACGAAGCTCCTTATGATTGTGCCCTCCAGTTTTACTGATGTTGCCATGAGAATGGTTTTGGATGACTTGTCTGAAGAAGGAACCAGTTCTGAAGAAGATGACATCAAACAGCACAGTTTAGGTCATCATGAGGATGAGATTCTCAGTTGGATATTTAGAGTAGCCGCAGTGAAGATTCACAGTGATGTTCAGCACACTCCAGGGCATGACATAATAGGTGGACTTACGACAGACAATGCAGAGAAAGTGTTCCTGAGAGTTTATACATGCTCATGAAGCTCCTTTGTGGCGGTGACAACACTGACAAGATGGATGGTGATGATGAGTACGAGGTAGAGATGAAAAACAAAGTTCTCAGTATCTGCCAGGACATTATTTTTGTGGCATCAAGAGGTAAAAAAATTACTCCCAAGCACCTTGGCCTTGGTCTTGCTCTACACCAGGCTACACGTTCAAAGGACCTGATCACTCTCCTCCATGCAGTCGCTCACACAGCAGGGTATAATACAATCCTCTGAATTGACACAGCTATCGCAAATGATGTCATTCAATGTTTCCAAGAGAACGGAAATATCATAATCCCGAGAAATTTCTTCAATATCTTCCTACTATTGGCTATTTGAAATACTCTTAAGACAATATTGACATTATCGAGGAGACAATGACTAGGTCTGGCACGTTTCACACCAGTCAGTACATGGCCATCAGACGTAAAGGACAATAGGAGACAGCAATGGATATCCAGATAAAGACTGGTCAGTCAAATTTTCTTCATGGTCCACATGAGATTGCAGGTGTCTAAGAGGCCAACATTTCCACCTCAAAACCCGAGCCCGTATTTTCAGAATCAGTACAGAAAACTTGGTACTCCCCTGATGACCAGAAAATTAAACAGACTGGAGCAAAAGATCTTGCATGGATCTTGACCAGGCTCCATAAACCAAATGAACAGGATGTTGCAGGCTGGAGTGGCTTCAACCAGAAAGTGTCCACAGCTAATCCACCAGTGACAATAGTTGGGCAAATGACAATACTGAATGCCCCAGCCCATGACTTTGACACATTATGGACTGTCATGCAGAACTGTCAAGCCATGACAATGTAGATTGGCAACAAGTACACTATAATAACCTTTGACGAACAGCTGTATTGCAAAGCAAAAATGCTCCAATGGGACAAGGACAGCTGTAAGGATATGGTAATCATGCTTGGGGGTTTCCATGCCTAAATGAACTTCTTTAAAGTGTTGGGACAGTACATGGATTCTTCAGGCCTGGAAAACATCCGGATTGAAAGTGGAGTCCTCGGTGAAAAAGCAAGTGAACAAGTTATGAAAGGGTAAGCATGGAACTGCGTCATTCGCATTCTCAAGCTGACATTAGAAGCGCTTTGGTCGGTCCTGTAGGCAAGCTTCACAACGTGGACAGAGGAAAATGACAAGTTCGTCCAAGACAACTTAAAAGTTGCAGCTGGGAGAGTTTCAGATGCCTTTGCCAACAAAGATGACAGAGAAATCAATTCCTCGCTTGAAGATCTTTTGTCAGAAACTGAATAGGTGCAGGTCCCTGTTTAGTGAGTTTGAGGATTACTGTTCAGAGAATGCCACTTTTTTTTATTAGAGAACCTACATGAAGTTGATCTTCATCCTCCTGAGGTTCACTCGCTCTCTTCATGAGGGATACTGTAGCATGTTCCTTACATCCTTTTCAGATATGCTGCCTTAGTTTGGAGCATTTGATCATTTCCATTACTGACGCTGGGGAGCTGTCTTCTTCGCTGATATGCATATGCTACCCATAACTACTCCAGAGGTGCCCAGAGGCTTTATTGCAGGAGACTGTGTAACAAAAGAAACAAAGCACAAGTTCAACGAAATACCTGACAACCAGGATATTGAACATGTTAACAAGGCCGGCAGGGTAGCTGGAGACACCGCCCGTGACAGATGGGGCCTAACTTCCAATGAGAGAGCTCAGCTAATCAGAGATACTAAGATGATGTTCAATGTAGAGGGCAATGAAGAAGACGATGATGAGCATGAATTTCCATAGAAAGATTTTGGTTCCAAGAAAATGAAGCAAGACTAAGATAATGTGCAAAAGCTCATTGACCTGTTCGAGATTCACAATCCATTTGATCTCAATTCCCAAGAACAAGTCTCAATTACAACAGGTAATATTACAAGTGAAGCGGTTACGAATGACCTGCATGCTGAAGTTACAGGGAAACAGATTGTGTTAGAGTTTGTGGGGAACAGGATCACTAAGACGACAACAGGTTTTCATGACAGAATCAAGTCAAAGAATCTTAAAACGTATCAGAGCATGTACACTATGGTAGTCAATGTAGGAAAGGAAAAAACTGTTGCACTAAAGGCTGACAGAAAGATACTCATGCATGTGGTAACAGCAATGCAAGCAGGCAGAGATATTGACATGAACAAAATATTGGAGCAAGAGATTTGTGCAGTGCCACTTTCTCTGGCAATGCCTGATGGCAGAATGCGTCTACCTCAGAACAAAAAAGACCTTGGCAAGATTCTCCAGCAAGGTGTACATACGGTTATCTGAAAACAACTTAACTACTTTACAGTAAATATCCAATCTATTGTAACATTACTCATATGATATTTATCTTTCGTTTACTATAACTATAAAACTGTAAATAAGATAATCAGTGTATATAGAGATTCTAAAGGATTAGGAATAAAGCACAGCACCCAGTTTCTGGAGATTTATATTTCTACCAAAAGGAAATCAACATGGTGGCAGCGGTTATTTAAAGAATCCAAAACAAAAAAAAGAAGACTATTGTTACAAAACGTGTTTTCCTGAAGAAAAGGGCTGAATCTGTGTTTCGTTTGCCTCCACCATTAGACCCCTTGGATGATAATCTTGCTGATACTTTCAGAAAATGGAGGAGACAAGTGGACATCTATTTGACAGCAAGCAGAGCTAGTTCTAAACCCAAGAAAACGAATGTTGCAATTATAATCCATTGCGCAGGACCACAAATGGTAGAAATATTTGTCCAGTTTAATTTTGAAACAGAAGAGCAGGAAGATAATCCTGATGATGTAATTAGGATACTAGAAGAGCAATGTTGACCTCGTACCAGTGAAGTGTTACAGTCCTTCAAGTTTAGGAAAATTGCACACAAACAGCCATTTAATTAATTTTTGATAGAACTCAAGGTTCAGGCCGATAAATGTAATTTTCAAGAAAAAGAGCGAATGATAAGAGATAAATTTGTGTTTTCAGTGACAGGGAAACTACAGGAGCTGCTTCTTCGAGAAAGAAACTTAAATTCAGCAAAAACTGTCGAGATATGTTTGGCTTATGAAGCAATTGTTAATTGTGCTTAAGAGATGTGCGAAGTTGGTTCTGAGAATGCTAATAAGGTGAACAATTGGAGAACCAAAACTACAGATGGTTTCTTTAATAAGGATTTTACGGACTCAAAAAATATGGACAGGTATGCCGTGAAGTGTCGATTTTGTGGGTATAAACATGAATTTGAAAAATCAAAATGCCCAGCATGGGGAAAAGTCTGTGAAGCATGTAAAGGAAGAAACCATTTCAAGGTTGTGTGTAATAAAACAGTCAAAATTGTTAAAGAGAACAACGAAGAGGCAGATGAAGGCTACGATCATTACATGTGGATGGCACCGGTTGCAATAAAAAATTCAAATAGATTAACTGCATTACTAATTGTAAACGATACCGAGGTTAGATTTGATTTGGATACGGGTGCTGACGTGAATGCAATATGTCAAAGGCATGTCAAAAGGGATCAAGTGCGACCAACGTCTGTGAAACTCGCCATGTGGAATAAAACCAAGCTTTCGCCCATTGGCGAGACGACATTGCATGTAAAGAACCCCAAGAATTATTAAATTAGAAGTGTAACCTTCACTGTGGTTTCAAATGACATAATGTGTTTACTTGGGTCAAGAGATGGGATTCATGTTTGTCAATGGTAAAGCATTTCTATCAAAAATTGATATAGGCCATGAGATGACTGACCTTGGTGACCTTGGAGAGGTTAAACTTAATATAGATTCTACATTACCAGCAAGAATATTACCGTGTCAACGTTTACCCATTGCAATAAAATCAAAGGCTCAAAAAGTGTTACTCTCTTGTGAAAAGAGGAGTTTTGATTCCCAGGGCCAAACCAACTGAATGGGTTAGTCAAATGGCAGTCGTTCAAACAACAATTGGAAAGTTAAGAATATGTATCGATCCTCAGCCACTAAACAAAGCTCTTAAAAGGGAATATTACAAATTACCAATTTTGTAGGATATACTGCCAAGTCTAAAACGTACCAAGATATTTAGCAAACTGGATGTTCAAAAGGCTTTTTGGCATATACGACTGGATGAAGAATCCAGCAAGTTAACAGCAATGATTACCCCCTGTGGTAGATATCGATGGGCTCGTCTACCTGTCAGGCTGAAGGTGAGCAGTGAAATATTTCAGCAAAAATTAAATGTGGCATTGGGGGGGCTTCAGGGTGTATACTGTGTAGCTGATGATATTGTGATCGTTGGTTTTGGAAATATGAAACACGACGCAATGCGTGAACACGAACAAAATCTTCAGTTACTACAGAAGCGTTGTCAAAAAAAATAGATTAAACTAAATGAAGAGAAATCTGTTTTTAGAAGAAAGGAAATCGTGTTCATGGGACATCATTTAACATCATCCGGTGTGATGGTTCATGAAAATAAGGTAAAGGCCATTAAAGAAAAGCCTGCCCCTACCGATATTTTAGGAATTTGGAGGTTTTGTGGAATGGTGCAATATCTATCAAGGTTTTTACCCAATTTGGCTGATGATTTAGAACCTATCCGAGAGCTGACAAGAAAGAACTCAAAGTTTGAATGGAATGATGAGTGCACTCGCGCTTTCTCAGTGATCAAAGAAAAGGTCACCTGTACACCAGTTCTAGCTTATTTTGATCAAAGTAAGGAGTTTGTATTACAGGTTGACAGCAGCAAGGATGGTATTGGTGCAGTCATTATGCAGGAAAGACGTCCAATAGAATACGCATCAAGGACCTTAGATAGAAACAAACGTAACTGGGCTCAGATTGAAAAGGAAGTTCTTGCTGTGGTTTTTGGTTTAGAGTGATTTGACCAGTATACTTTTGGGCGACGTGTTATTGTTCATAATGACCATAAGCCTCTTTCCTCAATTCTCGAAAAGCCATTGAGTCAAGCTCCAATGCGTTTACAAGTTTTAATGATGAGGTTGAACCGGTACGACGTTGAATATCAGTACAAAAGTGGAAAAAGCCTATTGCTAGCCGATACCCTTAGCAGGGCCTGCCCAAAAGAGGAAAATAGAGACACATTGGTAAGGATGATAGATTCACTGAAAAATTACCCCCATTCAATTTTAAAGGAAGAGACACCACCACAAACAACTAAACAAGTAGTTAACATAAACACTTGCCACACAATGTTACACCTGAACCACTACAAACATGCACTGTCATTGATGGAATGGCCATGATTCAGACACTAGGAAATAGGATGAATGCTAAAACTCTCG
>NC_090733.1:53534111-53556611 GCF_036898095.1 Palaemon carinicauda
TGCCCATATCCCTAGACTAAGAACCGAAGTAATAGGTTGATTTAAGGATAGTTCCCGGTATAAGTAAAGTAATCACCCAGTTTTTGTTTTGAGTGCAAAATAATAAGACCTGTAGATATTCAGTGTTCGTATATCGTATTGTCTGGGAGTTACGTATTATTCTCAAAGCTAAGAGGTTTTCTCTTGTGTATCAGATTATGTAATATAAAGCAGGTAAGTTTGCCAGCTCGGGAATTTGAGTAATTCGCTAGTCCTGCTAATATATATAGATACACGCACACACACAAATATATATATATATATATATATATATATATATATATATATATATATATATATATATATATATATATATATATATATATATATATATACTTACGAAGCTGGTCTAGTGTAGAGTAAATACAGTAGTTTATTCCTAATTTTATCTATATTTCAATAGTGCATTGAGACATGATACCCAACCTGCAAAATTAGGCCCTTTCATGTAGATGTAAGTATTTTATGTAAATGTAAGACTTTCGTCGTGGATATCTTTATATATTCATATTCAAGTTAACATATGTAATTTAACGTTATTTTCTAAGAATTAACTTTTTATTTCATGTATATTTCCTAGAAAGTCTTACGATTGGTGCGAGATAAGAACAAGGGCTTAGGTAATGTTCTTTAATATTCTATGATGCATTGCGTCATGTTTGAGAGAGGATATTCAGTAACATGTGCTTTGGAAAATTTACTACCATATGTTTTAGAAACTTCATGGAGGCCTGGTGAGAGGATGTTATCTTTTTTTGTTCCGGAAACAAAGGGTAGGCGGAGCTACCTAACTGTCAGAGCTGTCTGGAGCAGTGTGAGTAGCGTTCGGGAGAGTAATACTTGGTAACTACTGTACGATGCCTTTTGCCCACCCCTACCATGCTTCTCAATTTTCGGGGAAGTTTCGGGAAGCACTTCGTATAAAAAGTGACATCAAGGTTAGGGTATAAATTGAGATCCATATAGAGATTGCATCCTTAAGACAGATAACTTCTTAAGGCATAACTTTCCCTCTCCCTCTCGCACGCAGCTCCGAGTATTGTTGAAAGTGTTTAGTACGTTTTAGTGTCCTCTCCTAAGTAACCCTGTGCCCCAGAGCAAATTGAATGTCGAAAAGATACACAAGACGAAACGATGATTTCGAATTCATTGTATTAGGGTGAGTGTTAGCAATTTATAGTTTTTGTAATTGGCTCTGTAGGAAGGATAGATTTTGTAACTTGATCTGGTTATCTATTTTTCATTAAGTGTCAAACTTGAATATTGTATTATTCAGTTTTGATTTAAAGCTTCTGCATAATTTACATTGCATTGTTTCTTTTCTCAGTCTATGGTTTATTCAGATATAATAGTTCAAGTCAAGTTCATATATAGTTTTCGGACCCTAACATTTTTTCTCAATCTAAATTTAGTTCAGACTTAATCTTTTTCAGTTAATTATTTTGTTATTGTGTAAATTCTTTTCAAAGTAATTCTCTAGTCATAATGTATATATATATATATATATATATATATATATATATATATATATATATATATATATATATATATATATATATATATATATATATACACACACACACAGTATACGTATGTGTGTGTGTGTTTATGTGTGTATGTGTGATCTTCCATGCTAGTTATAATTTCGAGAAGATAATTTGAAACAATAACATTTAAACTGTGACATGAGAAGTTTTTATCTGAGTATACCAGATAACTATCGGTATGAATTTAAGCAATTTATTTATTCACTGGAACTAGCTGAAATTTGTAAGTTGCAGAAATATACAATGCTCATCGTACCCTCGAATTCTGTATTGATAACTTTGTATGAATAAACTGTCCCGTTTTTTTTTTTAAGTGTATCGGGTTTTCGTTTATTTACACTATATCTCGAAATATTAATGTTCCCATTAAATGTTATATTCTGCAGTTGTGTCCATTCAACATTTTGTTTTACTTATACACTTTATGTAGAACTTTATATGCGCTTTAAACATTCCAAAAATCAACATTTCTTCTGTTTACATTAGAGTTTCAGAAAAATCAAAGATAAATATAATACCGATAACCAATTCTACCCCATTTTGTAATTGAAAGGTAATGCAATCATTGATAAGGTATCATCAGAAGGAAAAAGATATCTGTAATAAAGCTTGTAAAATTTAAAATGTGTATTTCTCTTCCCTGTACTGCTTTTGTTTCAATCACAATCGTGCACTATAACGTTATTTTCTTTATTTTATATCTTGCTCTATACGTCACTGTTAACAGACCATGTTTAAGCCTGTCTTTTCACGAATCATTTTGTTGGAATTTTTGTGACACACTTATCCTGGACCTCTTTTATATAAACTCACTATCTGTTGAAATAAAGTTAGTTACATTCACCTCGCCTCTCAGTTACAACCTAACGGTTCACTCTCACACAGTCACACTCCCTTAACATGTTTAATAATCGAGTGTGAACGCAGGGAGGAACGATCTTCCATCTACTGACCAAATTAGGTGACCAATAAACTACTATGTATTTAAGGCCAAAATAGTGTGTTTTTCTTTAATTTTTTAATATCTCCGATACTAATTATTTAATAAGAATTGTTCTTTGACACAGCACTCTATAGACCTCCCCCTAATTTTTGATACTATAATGCATTTTAAAATCCCGTAAATGAAAGTGTTTACTTTTGTCCTTGTAAAGCAAAAACCAAATCTTTTTGGTAAGTTTGTTAAATGATCGAACGTATGCTGACCCTCCTTCACTTTGCTCTCCCTTCCACACTTCACTCTCCCTCCTGTCTCTCACTCTCCAAATGTCTTATTTAATAATTATTCCCTATAATATCCATCTTCAACATTGGCATTATCCAATATATTTGCCCTCAAAAGGATATTATACGAAAATCCATAATGATATGATTGTAAAAAAAGTAGCTAGGAGAGAAAAGTATGGTTTTGGAAGTCGAGAAGGTTGAAATGTGGATTTTTTAACGTTCTTTTCACTGTGCAAAAATAAGGAAACACACGCTTTCCAAAGGTAGGATTGATTGGCTTTACCTACCTGAAAGGAAGAATAAATGTAATCAAGTGTTATAAAAGTCGACTGAAAATATTACATGTATTGGCTCACTTAACAATTAACTATCGTAGTTTGGGTATCTGGTATGGTTTATGCCTTAGTCGTTTGTTTTTGCAGTGTTATTTTCACCGAGGAAGTTTTCCCATCATATTCATGACTGGCATATTTCTTTCTCTCCATAAATGTAGAAATGCATTTGCATTACTTCTTCATTCCATGTACAAAATGAAACCAAGTAACAATAAACTAAGGATTAGTCTTAACAAGTAAGAGAAGTTTCAAGTTTGTTGGACATACACAATAACACAATGTGGTATAAGAAAAATAAGCATATAACTAAATGAGTAAATCTTAATATTTACCTTATAATTCACTCCTTACATATGTATGTACACACACACACACACACACACACACACACACACACACACACACATATATATATATATATATATATATATATATATATATATATATATATATATATATATATATATATATATATATATAGATTGATATATACACATATGTATGTGTGTGTGTCTGTCTAGGTGTGTGTGTGTGTAATTGTACATATCAATCCAACAAATTGTGTAGTTCGTAGGTTTTTTATCCTAATTTTAAATACTATAATTATTTATGTTATAGTATGATTCTGTTTGTATTCTAAAGCAACTATGTTTTTGACAAAGGCCTTATGATCATTTTGCAGATGTCATGGACATGAAGATGACGGCAGTGCTTTCAATTTTACAGGGAAGTACGAGAACAGCACCATCTGAGACAGACAATTACCTGTCAACCACTCAGGGTTCCCGGACACCCACACCAAGTGCCATTGATTATTTTGCTATTGGAACCATTCACCGCTATGTACATGGTGAATTTGGTAAGAAAAGCACATTCGCCATTAAAAGTCTGTCACAGGATCTACGTGACAATGGCTTCATCCCAGCTGGAACATCAGAATCATCAGTTTAGCGATTACTATATAACATGGGTTCTGCTATAAGAACACACAATGGAAAATGCATGTCAAAAGGGAAACTTTTGATATAGTGTGTTAGCGCATTCACACTCTGCGACCACTTATTAAATATTGGAAGGAGGGTAGAAAGGTGGTATACATCGATAAAACATGGTTTACTTTGAGGATGCATCCTACCCGCGAGTGGATTGATGCCCCACAGTCGGAAGGTCCCTCCGGGAGAAGGGGAACGTTTTGTGCTTGTTTGCTGCAGGCACAAAAGATGGATTTAATGAGGAATCATTCTTGTGTTTTTCTACTAAATACAAACCTGGTGACTACCATGGCGAAATGAATGCTGACCTCTTCGTTTGTTGGCTCATGTCCCAACTTCTTCTATCATTGCTTGATCCAGCGGTGCCTGTGTTTGATATTACACCCTACAATAACCAATTGAGCAAAGATAGTCGTTGCCAAACTCCTCCATCATTAAAGCAGATATCATGAAATGATTGACTTGCCGCCGTAAACCCTTCCCTCCAAACGCCACATGCCCTGAGCTATTGCAAATCTGTAAGCAAAATCACTCACTACCTGTGTATAATATGGACAACATCATCCGTTCATGATGTCATGAAATCGTCCGACTACCACCTGCTCATCCTGAGCTCAATGATATTGAGCAGGTCTGGTGCTATACACACACACACACACACACACTCTCTCTCTCTCTCTCTCTCTCTCTCTCTCTCTCTCTCTCTCTCTCTCTCTCTCTCTCTCTCTCTTAAGACTCCAGTAGTATTCTCCGGAAAGAAATATCTGGGATTTGAGCTTTCTGGGACTGTTCGGAGCTTTGTAGAGAATAGGCAGTGAGTGAAGATGGTGTTGTGCCCATTTATTTTAGCCTTCTGAAAGCGTTGCTAAGGTTGTAAAGATTGTGCAGTGAGTTCATGTGGTGTAGTAGCCTGTGCTTTTAGCCTTCTGGAAGCGTTCTGAACTTTATAGAGTTTACATGTGTGTTGAGTCTACTGAAAGCATTGAAGACCCTATAATTATTGCCGTAAACAGTGTGGATTTGGATGATCTGTTCCTTGTCCGTGATGACGTTTATCAATAACTATTTTGTGATTTTTTTTCAATTGGTTCCTTCACTTTCGAATAGATGGTGATAATTATTTCACATGAGAGAGAGAGAGAGAGAGAGAGAGAGAGAGAGAGAGAGAGAGAGAGAGAGAGAGAGAGAGAGAGAGAGAGAGAGAGATAAACTTTTATCATGCTTCTCTTATCATTAACATCTTTATCATGCTTGAGGGTACACTCGAGTACATTGTTCTATCTTATTTTTTTTCCTCTATTTTTTAAATGGTGTGTTAGGCAGGCTTAGTAGAAGGGCCATGGATGCCTAATGGTTTATCTAGAGGTTGTCTTTTCCTTATCTGATTCTATTTCGTCTCAAAACTCACAGGTCTGGCAACTGCTTGGCCCTCGTATACACTGATTCCCCTGGCTTTATAACAAGTAAGGTTGTTTCTCCAGTTGGGCATCTGATCATGCCTTGATTTCATTAATAGTGAAGACTGAGCAGCCTGTCCCTGATGTATCTTACTCATGTATGATTTATATGAAATCTAAAGCAGACTGGAATGAAATTTTGCATAATCTTTTGGGTTTGAATTGGTCCCAATTGTATATTAGTGTTGATCCTGTTGTCCCTTTGAATGAGAATCTAGTCAACATAATTGATAGGCGTATCCCTTCTGTACTAAGGAACCAAGTGAAGGACTATCCATGGTTTAATGATGATTGTGGGTGTGCTTATTTGGAGAAGTAGGAGGCCCATCATCTTTGGAAGGGTAACAGATCAGATTTGACCTAGAATAACTATACTCAGCTCAGAGCTTTTGCTCAGAGAGTTCATGCTTCAAGTGAAAAGAATACATTTTAACCATAAAAGAAACCCTTTCAGGTATAACCCAGCAGAATATGGGGGCGGGGGGGGGGGGGGGGCTACTCTTAAATCTGCGTTCTTTGGTCTAGATGCAACAGTTCATCCTCTACTTAAACCAGATAGCTCTGTCACTCACTGTCCAAAGGAAAAGGTATCCCTTTTGGCAGATGTGTTTGACAGCAAGCAGAGCAATGAGAAACTCGAACTTCCCCATTCCTGTTTTCCTGCGGCTAAAATAACTAGTTTAGCTTTTCGATCTCGTGAAATTAAAGCTCTCTTGATGGACCTTGAGGTTAATGGAGTTGTAGACCCAAATGGCACTTTTTCTTTGTTTTTTATAAAGACTCCAGATTTCTTAGTTTCAAAGTTATCTGTTATTTTGAGCAAGATAGTAAGAAAAGGAGCTTTTAGCGCTTGTTAGAGAATTGGTAATGTTACTCCACTATGTAAGTGTGTTTGTGGTAGCTCAAATTCACTTGATTACTGCCCAATTTCCATAACTCCCATATTATCTAAAGTTTTTGAACGTCTTTTGGTAAAATGTCTTAATAGGTTTCCCGGAAGTAATCATATGTTCCTTAATTTGCAATTTAGTTTTCGTAAAGGCCTTGGAGCATATGATGCCCTTCTTACAATCTCCAATGATGTACAGAAAGCCCTTGATTGTGGTCCGGAAGTTTGTATGATTGGCCTTGATATTTTTTTATCTTTTTATTGAAAAGTTAAATTACATATTCTTTACAATCACAATATTTACAGTATAATCACACTTAATTGCATTTTTCTATAAACAAATTCATCTAATTTAACAATTTACAACATCACACATCTTGATTTCAATTTTCAGTCACTTAAAAACAAGTATTTATATACTTTTTGGTGAACATTTTATTCATTCTTTCTTTACAGATATTTTTCAAAAGCCACCGATCATATTGAAATTTACTCTTAAGAAAGGCATTTGTTTCCTCTTTTGTATATCGTTTCTTCTTACTGACCCAAACAGCATATAAATAACCAACTATCAATACAGTGGCGCTATTATAATCCTTTTTCGTCCCATATTTGTAATTGAACATTAATGTGTTTAAAAAATTGTGCCTGTTTATGTCACAAGTATGAAATAATACACTTTTGACATACATCAATATTGTCTGGATGTGCCTGCAAAAGTAAAATATATGCAAACTGTATTCAACATCATCGCATTGATCACATTTATCACTGTCTCTGATATTCAACATTTTCAGACGATTATTTGTCGCCAAAGTTCCATAAACATATTTAAAGGCAAACTCTCTCTCCATGATGCCAATGAAAGGTTTGTTTATGCTGTCCCATACCATTTTCCAGTCCAAAAGTGGATAACTCCCTTCCATTTTTGGGACACTCTCTGGCCTTATAAAATTACAACAATCTTTAGAACTAAAGTTAGGAAATTTTGCAGGGTGATAAAATTCTCTGATTACATTAATTGCAACTGAATAAAATGATGTTGACACAAATGAAACCTCATTTATTTCCTTCAAGTCCAACAAAAAACTAATTCTCATCTTGCAATAGAAATTACTTAAACCAATATCCTTTCTAATATCATTTAGAGCTGTCGAACTGAAAATCGCCAAGGACTTAAAATAAACATTTATAATACCCACCCCACCTTTCTCTTTCGACAAATAAAGAGTATCTCTACCAACAGGATGGTAAGTTCCCTGCCATATATATCGGAATACATGCATATTTATTTGAGCAATATACTTTTTCAAAGGAGGCAAAGTGTGTGATATATACCAAACTTTGGACAAAACTAGTGAATTAACAATAATAGCTCTTTGGAAAATAGATAATTGTCTTTGACTTAGCATATCTATGGATATTTTAATATTTTGAGTAAGGCGAGACCAATTTTCTTCACATGTAACCTCAAAATCACTATAATAAATTATACCAAGACTTTTGATACTTTCAACAGTTTTCAACCAACTGATAGGCCAAATTTTTCGGTTTTCCCATTTCCCAAACCCAATTATACTAGTTTTGTCCTTGTTTAGCTGTGCACCTGTCGCAAGTTCACTTCTTTATAACACTCTCTAACTGAATCATCAGTTGACAGGAACACGGATGAGTCATCTGCATAACCTTGCAGGCATATATTTACACTGTTTGGAAGACTATGCCCTATTATCTTGTTATTATTCTTTATTGTTCTATACAAAGGTTCTTGAAATATACAATATAAGAGCATTGACACAGGGCAGCCTTGTCTTACAGACCTTGTAATACAAAAAGTTGAACTCATAATCCCATTTATCAAGATACTACTTACACAATCTTTGTACAATATTCTAACTAGAGCCACAAATTCATCTGGTAAACCAAATTTCTTCATCACTTTAAAAAAAAAATCCATATTAACTCTATCAAAAGCCTTAGACCAGTCTAAGCTTAGAATTCCAAAGTCTTCACTCTTTTGTTTTCTATGAAAAATTACATCTCGAATCGTATTATTACAATTAACAATCGACCTTTCCTTCACTGCACAATATTGTTCTGGGGAGATAATCTTCCCAATAACACATCTCAATCTGTTTGCTAAAACCTTAGCAAAGATTTTATAGTCAACATTCAGAAGGGATATAGGTCTCCAGTTCTCCACCAAAGATAAATCTCCTATTTTAGCTAATAATTTTATTACACCCAAATTTTGACTATCTGACATATATTTCTCAGTCACAATGGATTTGAACACTTCCATAATGTCAGACTTTATTAAAGACCAAAACTTTTTGTAGAATTCTATAGGAAGTCCATCATACCCTGATGATCTTCCTTTACACATACTCTTGATAGCATCAAAAACCTCAATTTCCTCTAATTCTCTACTTAACAAACTTACATCTTCCTGGTTTAGGACAGAATGGTATAGGTTAAGAAAATAATCTTGACTTTTTACCTGACCAGTTACCCTACTAAACAATTTTTCAAAGTGCTCCTTTATAAAAACAGAAATTCCCTCTGTGCATTCTACAATGGAACCATCTGCTTGTTTTATGTTAGTAATGCGTGTATGATTTTTCTTTTTTTTTCAGCACCAAGTAGGTGTGCAGATATTTTCTCCCCAGTTGTACGATCATTTAGTTTGGCTCTTATCATTATACCTTCTGATATTTCATTCTGGATGTCACAAACCCTATTCTTGAGAATCTTAATATTTTCATAATTTACACTAGTTTTATAGTTAATATCATAAAGTTGACGCAATCTTGTTTGTAATAAATTCAGCAATCCATAATTTTCTTGAGAATTTTTTTTACATAACTTGACAAAGAATTTTTTACATTGCGATTTTGCCCAGTCCCACCATAAGAGTATGTTATCAAATGTACCCTTTTTCTGCTTTATAAACTGCCATACATGTAAAAAAATTTCTTCAACTTCATCAGAATCTAAAACTTTAACATTCAACTTCCAATACCCTGTGCCAATTTTTTGTGTGTTTATATTTAATTTCAAAACCACCATACTATGATCTGAAAAACTTATTGGAATGGTGTCTGCAGATGTTATATTGTCAAATAATTTTACCGTATAAATCCTGTCTATTCTGGATCCATAGTTTTCCCGTATATAAGTGTATTCTAATATCCTGTATGTGAATTTGTAATTATCTCTCAGAGCAAGGTTTTTCACGAGAGTACTCATAGATTTAGATAGTAAAGCTTTGTTATTATTACTGCAATCTCTTGTGCATGTTATACAGTTGAAATCGCCTCCAAAAATAAGATAATCAATATTTTGTCGCAGGTAATACAATATTTCACTCCTGAAAAAGTCTTCCCTTTCAGCAAATTTACTGGCACCAGATGGAGCATACACATTTATAATAGGTATAATGCAGTTATTGTAACATACCCTTACACCAACAATTCTACCGTTAGTATCCATCTCCTTGGTTAAAAGTTTAACATTTGTTTTATTATTTATACAAATCATTATACCTCCTTTTAAATTGATTGATGGATTGAACACTATACACATAAAATTAGTGAGATAACTCAACCCTGAAATATGTTTTACGTTATGTTCTTGAATCAACAGAATATCAATTTTATAGTACATGATAAGGGATACAACTTTCATTTGTTTAATTACCTCATTTAAGCCATTAATATTTAAAGTGGCAACAGAAAGAGCCATTACAACAACGAACACTGAAACAATTACTTTTTCTTTTTCTTTGACAACCTATCATTTCCATTTATTTTTTCTTCCTTCCTTTTTTCTTTATTGGATATTCCTCCAATTAACTTTAATTTACCTACAGTATCTAAATCTATGTTCCACTGGCCTTTTGGCATCACGTCTGAACCTTTATCATCATTTTTCAAATCGTCTTCAACATCACTGACTTTATTTACCTCTATATCCATGTCATGTTCTTCAGTAGCACCATCCACTGATTCATCATCCCTATGCACTGAAACCGCTATACTGATTTCCTTAAGATTTCCCGGTTCTTCATTTACATCATCCTCAACAGGAAAGAGACTTTCAACTGTGTAAGGAATACGAGGTTTATCTTGTGATGGAAGCCCCTTATCCTCAGTTATTTTGGTAACTTGAGAATCTCTTTCAGGTGCACTTTTTATTGTAAAGATGTCACTATCACTGTCGGTATCTGTTAAAATATCACCATTACCTGGAACATGACCCTCCAGGTCACGTGATCGACCTTCTATTTCGACTGAGTGTTGATGAACAGCAACATCATCAACATTCTTGGATGAGGGAATGGTCACTAGTTGTTCTCCTACTGCTTCGCATAAGTCGTCTATCTGGTCCTCTCCGTGGTTGCTGGATTCTTCTATATCATTTGCAATACTCTTTCCATCACATGGTTGCTCCACATTTCCTTCATTACCTGTTGCCAGTTGAACATCAGGAGTACCATCTTCTTCCAAAATCCGACCCTTATCAGAATCCTTGCCGGGCATTGCTGGGAAATCATTCAAATTGAAAATATTTAACTTAGGCTCACTATCCATATTACAGTTAACTGCCATATGAGTCTCTTCCGCACTTGTAACACGTCCTTTTCTGACCATTATATAAAAACACAACATTATAACCACAAATATTTATGGAGGATAGGATATTTTTCTTTATTTCCATTTTCACAGTGTGTGTTCCATTTTCTAGACCACTCGCTCTCCCATGAGAAAAGGTATTATGTCTGAGATGAAGAACTTTCCCATACTGTTCGAGGACACTAATTAAAAGGGAGTCTTCTATATCAAAATGTGCATAACGTATTGATACATAGGTATATACGCTACTCAAATTTACCGAAATGAATCACTTTGTCTTCGTACTCTCATATAAAGACATCAAAAACCTTCTCCTCAATAAATTTCACAGCCACTCTGTTATTTGGTATGTTCTGAAACCCTCGTTTGTCTTTTTCACTTATTTTTAACGTATTAAATATGACATCACATGCCGACTCATAATTAGGGGAACACGAAAATTTTAAACCAACTGTAGTCTTTGGTTTAAGTCTCGCAGCCATTGGAAAGTTGTTTACCATCGTAGCTGGTAGAAAACGCTCCGTTTTCTATGATGACGTCATATTGCATCAGGCGACATGAAACCTCCGGCTTGGCGATTCCTTGGAGGTGTATCGAGGCAAACTACGTCTAATAATATAAACTATGACACAAAATAGTTCACTTGAACACTAATTAGTTCACTGGCATCTTACTCACAAGTTGTAGTCCAAATTCATAAGAAAACCCTCGGAAAACCGTCTCAAAATCACAAAATGAGCAGAGCGTTCCAAATAGCGTTTGTAAACAAACAGAGCTTCTTCTTTTTCCCCTGATATTAGTGCTGCCTTTGACCATGCTAAATATGAGGCCCTTGGTTTCAAACTCAAGCAGTTGGGAGTGGATGGGTCGATTCTTTGCATCATTATTGAATTTTTAAGTAAAAAACTGCTAAGAGGTGTTGTTGATGGGCACTATAGTGAGTATAGGAATTTGATATCCGGTGTTCCTCAGGGTAGTGTTCTTGGCCCATTACTTTTTATTCTATATACACATTACATGTGGTTTGATCTAAAAAACAAGCTTGTTGCATATGGTGATGATGCTACTCTATTTGCATCAATTCCATCTCCTGAATGTAGATCTGGGGTTGCTGAATCCCTTAATAGAGATTTAGCTAAAATTGGTGCATGGTTCAAATTATGGGGTATGAAGTTGAATCCTAACAAAACTCAAAGTATGATTGTAAATAGGTCAAGGACTGTGGCTCCTCAACGTCTGGATATGAGCATTGATAATGTTTCTTTAACTTCTTATGACTCTTAAAGTTTTAGGTTTGATTCTCGACAGCAAATTTACTTTTGAGAAACACTAAGTCTGTGTCTTCTTCAATTGCACAAAAGATTGGCTTATTGAGATAGTCTTTTAAGATTTTTGGTAATCAATCTATTCTGAAGAAGTGTTTTAATTCTTTCATTTTATCTTGTTTCGAGTAGTTCTCCTGTCTGGTCTTCAGCCGCTCATTCTCATCTTAATTTGTTGGATAGGAACGGTCTATAAAATTTCTTATTCCTAATCTAGATATTAATCTCTGGCACAGTCGTTCGATTAGTTCATTATGCATATTGCATAAGATCTTTTATAACTCTGATCATCCTTCCTATTCAGATCTTCCCGGACAGTTCCATTATGTTAGTAATACTAGATATGCAGTTAATTCTAATAGTTAGGGCTTTTCCATCATGGGGCTCAATACTACACAGTACTCAAGAAGTTCTATTCCAGCTGTGACTAAGTTGTGGAATGATCATCCTAATTAGGTAGTTGAATCAATAGAACTTCAGAAGTACAAACTTGAAGTAAAGGTTTTTATGTTGAACAGACTTACATAAGTCCTTATATAGTCTATTTATCTAATATCTGTTTTAATGTGGTTAATGTTTTAAAAATATTTTATTTTAATTTTTCATCACTTCATATATTGTTTATATATTTCCTCATTTCCTTTCCTCACTGTGCTATTTTTCCCTGTTGGAGCCCTTGGGCTTATAACATCTAGCTTCTCCAACTAGGGTTGTAGCTTAGCTAGTGATAATAATAATAATAATGATAATATCGACTCCCTCACTCGCTTGTAGCTGGGGCACAATTGAATGAAAGAAAGGGGTGGATTTTAGTACAGGCAATGCAACGAGGTTAAGGGTACACACATAGCCTAGATTACTTAATAATCCATCTAAATTATGGTTTGAAATACTCTATTCCAGATTATTTATCTTATATTATCTTATCTTAATCCTAAGGGACCCAAAGATTGCATCCGCCCTCAATGAATTCGAGCCATATGTCTCTTTCCTGTCCCATCTCTCTAAGCTGAACCCAATTCTGAGATCAAGCCTCGCTTTACATTTTCTCCAGACATGTCTCTCTTGGTCTACCATGTCTTCTGCCCAGTAGCTTCCATTCAGGTACATTCCCCCTTCTTAGAATATGTCCCATCCAATTCCATCTTAATAAGCTTTCATTCACATTTGCACCCATGCTATCTCACAAGTTGCGGCAATTGTTATATATTGCTGCCATTTCATTAAAAAATCCTTTTCATTGCGTATTACTTGTTCTGCCCTTCATGCTCTCTCCTTAAATTCTTTAACTAGTGATCCATTACTGGTATGACGGTTCCTAAATATCTGGGGGTACACTCAGGCACGCTGGTCTGTCTTGTTTCTCTCCTCTTGTTTTTTGAAGTTTTTATAGTTTATATGTGAAGGATCCAATTTGATGTTGTTACTGTTCTTGAAATATTTTGTTTGCATTGTTTATTACTCTCTTGTAGTTTACTTATTTTCTTGTTTCCTTTCCTCACTGGGCTACTTTTTCCTGTTGGACCTCTTGCACTAATAGCATCTTGCTTTTCAAACGAGGGTTATAGCCTAGTTTGTAATAATAATAATAATAATAATAATAATAATAATAATAATAATAATAATAATAATAATAGCTGTTATTATTATTAGCATTTTTGTCCTAATAAGTATAGATAACAGGGGCATCAGGAGATAAGGTATCCCAGTTATGAAAAATAACTGTAAAACAAAAGAGAATGCAGATTGGAGATACATTAGATGAACATAACTTCTGCATGACTGTTCAATGCAATTTATGCTGTCTACACCTTAACAATGGAATTAAGTTTGGCCTTAGATATCTGAATCTCTTATACTTGTATGATGGGTCTTAAGTTCTATTATGAGATCTAATTTTGGTCTTCTTTCCAAGTCGTAGCCGTATATTGCACAAAACTTTAAGCATTTAAGAAGCCCTCAGGACAGATTCACCAAGCTGGATAAATAGGTTAAAAAATATAAACTCCTTATGTAACCTAACAAAATATAACAATATCATGAAATGTTAATGAGAATTATAACAAGAATCCAACACATTACTTCTATTAATTATTAACAAATATAATAGGTTACAGAAAAGGTAGAGTAAGCGACGCCAGATTGACTAGAAAAGGGTGTTTCTGGAGGGATAAGAGTGGGGTCTAGACAGAGGGAGGGAAAGAGAGGGAAGGGGCGGTGGAGTGTATTTATTTGCATTGCTTTGCCTACATACCCGATGCACTGAGCTTTGGGTTTATTAGGGCAGGAGTAAACATCTTAATTAACGAGTTTTGCCAATGCATCATAGTATAAAAAATGAGGGGAATGTCTCAATAGTGTTTAGCATAGTACCATCCTGACCAAGTAATTAGTATGGGAGATATAAAAGAAAAACATACTATTTTTTTTTTTGCCAGACAGGAGTAGTAATGGTTTACCTTTGCTTTTCAATCATTTTACATTTAATACTCGTAAGTAGTCTCCCACTGAGTGTATACAAGGATAGCTCCGCGAGTCCACATGAAGTTCCAACAATATTTGTGACAAGCGAGTAATCGCTTACCAATTTAAGTTACTGTTCTTATAAATCTTAGTTACTCTTTTCTAGTATTCTATATTTATTCGAGGCGCTCCGATCACCACACTAATGTTCATTTTATTCATCAACCGAGAAAAGGTAAATGTAACGAAAGCTAGTAAATATTAAAATATTTGTATGAAGAAAGATCATATGTTTGGACAGTATGCTAAAAAACAATAAACGGCTAAGCTCATATTAAAAGAGGAGAGGGTGAGAAATAAAAAGTTTAATCGTGAGTCACGTGATCTTACATGTAAACGCTCGTCAAGAGAGAGAGAGAGAGAGAGAGAGAGAGAGAGAGAGAGAGAGAGAGAGAGAGAGAGAGCGGTTTTTGTAATGGGGGATTTGGTCTATCGTGCCGTCCCATTATCAGAAATATGATGTACCGGTAGGTGATAAAGAATGAAAATCTAGGTTTCGTAACAGGAGCTGTGCAGTAAATTCTGATAAAATGTCATGGAAACACGTGTAATTACAGAGAAAAGACTCTCGGTGACTTTCATTCCTGTATTAGACGTTGTCCTATTACAAAATATATAAGATTGAAGCCAACGTAAGCCTAAAGTGCAACCATATAAATGCATAGTCATGGACAGGGAGCTGGTCTCCCTGGAATACATTTAATATTTCTTCAGCCTAGTTAGGTCGTGGCACTGAGAGTGTTCTGCCACCTCAAAAGCTTTCCTCCTTTCCTTCTGGAATTAGTTGCTGAGGTTTAGATGGAGAAAAATAATGTGATAATCATAATAATTTAATGTCATATTTGTGTTTATTCTCTATTTTGTGTGAATCCAAATGATATCAGAGTAATAAATCTGAGTAATGATGGTTGTAAATCAAAATACTAACAAATTGGCGGATACTAATATCATTGTAAATGTGAGCGTATAATGAATAGCAAGAAATAATTCAGCCGGGACAACGTGAAGTTTCCACCGGTAAACATGAATTGAGAAAATGCTGCGATACTACCTTAATATCATATTTCTCTCTAGGGTCTGAAGTCGATCGTCTCTCACAAACCTCTATAGTCTCTGCAGTGTGTCTGAGTAGAGCTAAGAAGCGAACTTTTAAATTAGCAACAACCTCGAAGTTTGTCGCCATATTATTGATGAAAACAACTCAAGATGTCCTACCTCATTGAAAAACATTATTCGTGAGAGCCATTTGCATAATATCTAGCGCCATTTTTCACTAAAAATGTTGATGAAGCGGGAAAAAAGTAACATCTGTGGAATAGGAGGCCATATTTATGGAGGAAAAAGGAGATAGCTCGCAAGAAAAGAAGCGGGAACCAAACCCCGATTGCAAGGGAAGCACAACTTTCTCTCTCTCTCTCTCTCTCTCTCTCTCTCTCTCTCTCTCTCTCTCTCTCTCTCTCTCTCTCTCAACAATTTGTGTTTTCGTGCGAACATGCTGTAGAGAACGAAGTGGTGCAGAGGCAGTTCTTCTTCCCTATCTGGAGAGATCTTGGAATATATTTTTTCTTGCACTGTCGGTTTCTCGCAAGTTTGTATCAGTATTCTTCCGAGTCTAAGTTTCTCAATTTATCATTTCGAAACACCTCTCATTTTTACTATTCAAGGTCTAGTTCTCAGATATTTTGTGTACTTTGGACTATTGTCCCTTTCTTGTCGCTTATACCTATTATATATACAACCAAATAAATTTATGATATATACACACACACACAGATATATATATATATATATATATATATATATATATATATATATATATATATATATATATATATATCTTTCTATATATATATATATATATATATATATATATATATATATATATATATATATATATATATATATATATATATATACTATTATGGCTCCCTTGTCTGGGGACCAAAAATATATTATACGATTATGGCACCCGGGTCTGGGAGCCAAAAATGTTTTAAACTATGGCTTGTGACTGGAAACCAAACGTATAATATGATATATACTACGACTGGTAAAATAATCAACCTCGCGAATTACAAATAACAACGAGGCGACTCTCTGTCCGCTAGCTCCACCCATTTTTTGTCTCTGAAATAGAAAAAAAGATAACATCCTATTACCAGGCTCTTCTCAAAAATTCCAAGCACGGGGTCACTGCGTATTCTCTCACAAACATGATGCAATACCCCACAAAAACATAATAGAACATAACAAAAGCCCTTGTTTCTATCGTGTGTGACCACATAACACTCTCAAACACATTACGTAAGACTTTGTAACACAAATACGTGAAATAAAAAATTGTCTTAAAAATAACGTAAACTTAAAAATACTAACTTGAATAAAGAAGACAATGAAATTAACAACGAAAGTTTACGTAATTTGCATAATAAGCTTGGATCTTCACGATGAGAACTCACCTTGAGAGCTGGCTAAACTTTCTTCAATGCACAAATAAGATATAAATAAAATCTTTATTGAATTTACTGTATTTACTCTACACTAGACCAGCTTCGAAAGAATATATATATATATATATATATATATATATATATATATATATATATATATATATATATATATATATATATATATATATATATATATATTTCCCATACTAGGCAGTGTATCTTAGGAATCCATGTTTTCCAAAGGTTAAGTGGAGGAGCAACTTGGTGGAGTAATAAGAGCTTTGGGTGTGGAGGAAAAGCCCCTCTAAATCTCGATGAAGTCACTGGCAGCAGGGTGACAGATTGGGTTTAAGGCGATAGACAAACGGTCTCTTCGGCTTCTACTCATGATGCCTGGCGGTTGATCTTACTAGGATTAGTATGAACCAGCAAGGGTCACTTGCCTTAGTTAGATAGGCACTGCGGATCACAAGGAACTGGCTATCCTTTGATGTATCAAGTCAATGAATCCTCTATGGATTTAGTCAGTCATGGATAGAGAAGATGAAAGAATGGTCCCCAGTCCCAGGCGTAGTGGGGTGCTAAGTATCTCCCAGTTTATAAATACCAAATAAAAATCTAAAATAGGTAATTGGATTGTTAGAACCATGAATCAGATTGCAAAGTTACAGCAAGCGGAGAGTGAATTTATGAAATATGGTTTGGATATATTTGCCTTAAGTGAAACATGTTGTAAGGGAATTGGTAAGGAAACTTTAGACCAAAGGAATAGATATATTTACTCAGGAAGATCAGAAGGAGCTGGAAGAGAAAGGGTAGGAATGAGGATGACACCAATAGCAGAAAAGGCGTTAACAGAGTTGAGAGCTGTAAATAGTAGATTGTTATTAGCAAACTTCAAATCAAAGCAGTACAATATGAGTATTATAGTTTGCTATGCCCCAAAAATGATTCCCCTGAAGAAAGGAAAGATGAATACTATTAAGAACTGCAAAGGATAATAGATGAGATCTCTAAGAGATATATGAAAATTGTGATTGGCGACTTCAATGCTAAAGTTGTAAGAAATAATTAAGGGATAGAGAATGTGGTGGGTCTCGAGGGTCTTGGCGAACTTACAAATGAAAATGGAACACATTTCATAGGGTTTTGTTCAGTAAACAATTTTGTTATTGGAGGTACTCTGTTCTAACATTAGAACATCCATAAGTATACATGGACTCCACTATGTGGTAATTACAAAAATCAGATAGCTCACATTGCCATTAATGAAGAGAGAAGGAGGACTCTGGGAAATGTAAGAAGCTATAGAGGTGCAGATATTGGTAGTGATCACCAGCTCCCCATTGCCACACTGAAATTAAAATTGAAAGCACTCAACAGAAAGATAGATAGAATGCTTTGGTTTGATACAAGTAAGTTTCTAGAGGAAAAGCACAGATAAAAAGTTGCAATTTAATGTAGGAATCGATTTGCAGTCTTAATGAAGAATGGTGTGATATTAAGAACATATATTAGTCAGTTCAAAGTGAAGTCTTGGGGCAAACAGTTACAAGGAGAAAGCCATGGATATCGAATGATACTTTGGATACTATAAAAAGGAGACCAAGACAGAAATTGAGTGTTGAAAGTTTTGGAGGAGGCAATGATAATTACAAGGTAGAGCAGGCTAAGTATTCCAGTACTGACAACGAGGTCAAAAGAAAAGCCAGGAATGAGTGAAGAGAGTATTTAGACAGTAAAGCAGGTGAGGCCAAGAAAGCCATGAATTCAGGAAGGGGTTATGGTGTAAGAATTGCTCATAGAATCATTAATGAAATCTCGACTGGGGCGAAGAAAAAGAATCATATACCCATCAAAAAGAGAGATGGTTCTGTTATAGCAACAGAAGATTAAGAAAGACAACGTTAGATGGAACACTTTAGAGAGGTTATGAATAGGACATATAAAGAGAATAATTTAATTGATATACCTGAAGCTGATGGAGACCTTGATGTGCCCATGAATGAATTCAGTGTGTTTGAAGTCGAAGCTATCCTAAAACACCAAAGAGATGGAAAGCCCCTGGATATGATGGAATAACTGCTGGAATGATACTGTACCAACCGTGTGTCTCACGATCGTACATAATTCATTTTGTATATATTATGCTTGTATCTTCGCTCTTCCCTCGCACTAAAAAGAACCAGAATAAACATGTCTGCATTTCTTCTATGTAACATTGT
The DNA here is from genome assembly GCF_036898095.1 of Palaemon carinicauda. Taxonomy (NCBI): domain Eukaryota; kingdom Metazoa; phylum Arthropoda; class Malacostraca; order Decapoda; family Palaemonidae; genus Palaemon; species Palaemon carinicauda. Next base: position 53,553,752 of record NC_090733.1, read on the forward strand.
CTGTTTCTCGAACATGTAATTTCCTGTTGCCTTGAGATTTTGTATATAAAGGAGAGTGTTCTATAATAAATAACCTTAGTTGCTTTCACACTGCCTTTGAGTTCACAACCTTCTCTCGGCTCTTCACATTGATGACCCCGGAAGTCAACTCGCTCCCACCGCCTTCCACCCCCACCCCCCTCGCCCCTCCATTGTTGGTAATATGACGGACTCTACAGAAGTTGGCGCTGCGGCTCCCCCATTGAAACTTTCACCGTTCGCCAGCGGAGAGGCGTTTGCTTGGTTTCAGCGTGCAGAAGTCCAGTTTCGCATCAAGGGAGTGACTCACTCAACCACCAAAGCAGATTATGTTCTCGTGGCGATACCCGAGGACACCTTCCCGGAAATATCCGACTGGCTTTGTGAACAAGGAGACACCCCAATAGCGTATGACGCCCTCAAAACATACCTTCTGCAGCAGTACTCGCCGTCGCCAGCCGCCCGTGTAGCAAAGCTTTTTCAACTCTCGTAACAACCATTGGGGGACCAAAGGGCTTTGCTTGCCCTCAGGGAAATGACCAGTATCGCTCGCCTTCAACCTGCCGCAGACAGCTCTCCTCGTGAGGTGAACCTACTTCGTGCCCTTTGGATACGCCGTTTACCCGGACCTATACGCGCTGCCATACCCGATGTCGATAGTTTACCCATAAAGGACTTGATGACCAAAGCCAACGCCCTTCTGGACAGCCACTTCAAGACCTCCATCAACGCCTCCACCCCTGACGAAGAGGATACCTATTCAACGTCAACCGAAGCTGACATGAATGCCGTAAGACATACACGCCTACACCGTGATGTGCTGAAGCAGTGACAAAGCCGCCCACCGCCCAACAATTGTTCGCGCCCCAACAAACGACTTCTACAGCCACTTACTACCTCCCATCCGCCGCAGTTTTCCTACTACCACTTCAGATTCAGGGCAACTGCGAAGAAATGTGCCGAGGATTGTCAGTGGACAAAAAACGTGTAAGTAGGCCATCGCTCGTGGCGGTGGCCTCCCGTGTTTCTAATCTTTTCTTTTTATATGATGCAGAAACGGGCGTGCTATTTTTGGTAGACATTGGTGCTTGTCGTTCTCTTTTGCCAAGGAAACTCTTCAAGACACGACGTAGTCTGTCTACATCTGCCGACGTCCGCTTGGTATCTGCCAATGGATCTGCGATACCCACCTACGGTTACGAGAATCTCACATTATCGTTTGGAAACGGTAAATTCAATTGGAAGTTTCTTGTTGCTGACGTCACATTGCCAATCCTCGGTGCGTATTTCCTCTCTCATTCCCACCTTCTGGTCGATGTTGCCCACCGACGATTGGTCAACGCAGAATTGTACTTGTCGACACCTCTTCAACCCGACCCCTCTAACCTCGCTCTCCACATTAGTGCACCCACGAATACCTGCGCCCACCTCCTCACGTTGTACCCGGAAGTTTTCCGTCCAGAACTTCGCCAAACGCCCACGGTTCCTGCCAAGCATGGTATTTATCACCATATCAAGACGACGGGACCCCAAGTCTTCGCAAAATTGAGATGTCTGGCACCAGAACGATTGGCAGCCGCCAAACAGACGTTCGCCGAAATGGAGGAAATGGGCCTTTGCCAAGAGGCCTCCAGCCCATGGTCGTCACCCTTACACATTGTTCTGAAGAAAGACGGCTCCCTCCGTCCGTGCGGGGATTACAGGCGCCTGAACATGCAAACAGAACCGGATCACTCCCCCTTCCCAAACATTGCTGACGTGACATCCTACCTGCACAAAGCAAAGGTTTTCTCTATGCTCGACCTCCTGAAGGGGTATTATCAGGTGCCTATGAACCCAGAAGACATTCCCGAGACTGCCATCACCACTCCGTTTGGTACATACACCTTCAATTACTCCTGTTTTGGCCTTCGTAATGCTGGGGCCACGTTTCAACGTCTCATGGATGGCATCTTAGGGGACCTCCCTTTCTGTGTATGTTATGTGGACGACATACTTGTTTTCTTCTCCTCAAAAGAGGAACACCTCCGTCACCTGCGCATCGTGCTCGACCGCCTGCAACAAAACGGCCTTGTAGTCTGGTACGACAAGTGTACCTTTGGCGCCAACGAAGTATCGTTCTTAGGGCACCGCATCACTCCTGAAGAAGTCCACCCCCTCCCTGAGAAGGTAGCAGCCGTTCAGAACTTCCCTACGCCCTCGACCGTTTAAGCTCTGCAGGAATTCTTGAGCATAATCAACTATTATCACCGTTTTCTGCCAGTCATTGCCGCCACTCTTGCTCTCCTTTATGCCTCCCTCAAGGGCAAGGCAAAGGACCTGAAGTGGGGTCCCCTTCAAGAAACAGCCTTCTGCAATGCAAAGAAGTCCCTATCAACTGCTGCGGCTCTAACTTTTCCTATCCCACATGCCCCTCTCCTTCTCTCCACCGATGACGGCGACGTCGCTATTGGTGCAGTACTCGAGCAGGTGGTCAACGGCTCGCCCCGCCCATTGGCCTTCTTCAGCAGAAAACTGTCCAAGGCAGAATCGGGTTATTCTACCTTCGATCGAGAATTGCTGGCTGTGCACTTGGCTGTCCGTCACTTTCACCATTTCTTTGAAGGTATGCCCTTCGTCATTCGCACAGACCACATGCCTCTGGTGCATGTCTTTACTCGACAGTCTGATGCCTGGTCCGCCAGGCAGCGCCGACATCTCTCCGCCGTGGCTGAATACAATTGCACCCTTCAATACGTCCCTAGGAAAATGAATCCCGTTGCCGATGCCCTGTCAAGAAACACGTTGGCTGCCGTTCAACTGGAATTGGATTATAACGCCCTGGTTGAAGCCCAACGACAGG
>NC_090733.1:53564111-53574608 GCF_036898095.1 Palaemon carinicauda
ATAATCAAAGATAAATAATAAACTGTTCCTATCATTCACAATCACGACAAGCAAATATAAACAAAACTGTACTTACTCAGAAAACCAATGAACACTTCTACGCTGGTAATAAATAATAGTAAAATAGTAATCCAGCACTCACAAACGTATATAAACAAAACTGTACTTACTCAGAAAACCAATGAACACTTCTACGCTGGTAATAAATAATAGTAAAATAGTAATCCAGCACTCACAAACGTAACTGCCTCAAGCTGCAGTCAAATTAAAAAAACATTCGCTCCAAAACATTTACTACTCTCCTAACCTAGCTAAAAGTAAAAAAACAACCTCATTGATACCAACAGTCTTTCTCACAACAACCAATCGATACACTAACTACCTCTCTCTCTCTCTCTCTCTCTCTCTCTCTCTCTCTCTCTCTCTCTCTCTGGATTTGGTAAAAAAAAAAAATAAGAATAAAACAAAAATAAATCCTCCACAATGGTTCAAAGAATTTTTTTTTTTGCCCTGAGGACAAGTACCTGATGGAAAGGAACCACGCACTTAAAGTTTTACAGTTTATAGACAATACTCCTGCCATTTTCCAGCCATTGAAGATGACCTAACGGAGGACTTCTAGTTTATCAAAATCAAAATCCTGCTACCCAACACCTCTTCAAATCTTCAACCCATTTATCAGCACGAGATCTATTGTTTCATAAAACTGTTTTTAGAGGTCACTGAAGGGACCAAGCTCACCCTCCAAGAGTTTAGGGATAAAGAATATTTCTTCGTGGTCAGCTAGCTCAAAATCAGTGATAAAGCTTTGGAAGGGGGTCACCAAGAGAAACCTCAATTCTGCATGGAGGAAACTATGTCTTGAAAAAGTTGCAGAATGGGATTTTGAAGGGTTCAAATCTAGGCAGGAGGCAGTTGATGATTAAATTCTGTCCTTTAGGTAAGACAAGTGGGCTGGAGGTGGACGGGGCAACAAGAGTGATATTCTTCAAGAGCAATGAGAGTAGCTAATGACTGAGAAGCTGCTGGCGTTCCAAAAGGGGCAGCTAAAATTGGCAGTGGAGGACATTCCACCTAATAAGGGGGGGGGGGGGGGGGGGAGGAGGAGGCAGACTGACAAACCTCTCTCTTTGAGTGAAATTAGGAAAATGTTGAAAATTTGGGAAACCGTTAAAAATTTTGTAGAAACACATTACCAAGTTGAGGCTTTGGCAGAACGAGCAGTGAATATATTTATGAACAATTCAACTTTCACAAAACAGTAAAAGGTAATGTAAAAGTGCATAAAAAGACCACTGTCCAAAAAGCGTTAAATAAGTGATTTAGTTAATGATAGTGAATATTGTTCAAGAGAGAGAATTCCGATGTTTTATCCTGAAGTTCTTAGAAAGGGAGATTAATCCCCTAAGTAGTAACCTGCTTCTCTTCCTTCCTCCTCTTCTCTCGTCTCCCGTATGGCACCTAAGGCTCTCCTCAAAAGTGAAGTGTTGATTGATTTATCAATATCTTTTTTTTATTGTGAATTATTGATTTTTATAAATTGTTGATGTTAGGGGTCATAATTTTTTCTCTTTATTTGACATTAAAAAACCATTAAAAATAAGTGCATATGTGCATTTATGGAAGTGTGGAACTCATTGCGTGATTTGCCTTTATTTCTTATGGGAAAAATTCTTTTAGTTTATGAGCATTTTGGGTTACGACCCTGCTCCTGGAATGGATTATACTCGTATACAAAGGTACCAATGAATTTCAAAGCAGCTGCAACTTTAAGTCAATGCTGATGCTGCTACAATCAGCAATGGGACAGTGTTAAGGATGTCAACATACAGACTTTGTCACATTGTCTAAAAATGACTGTGTATTGAACCATTACTACGATTAAGTAATTTAATTGCCTACAATCGTACAAGAATTGCTAATATTTTATATTTGATCTAATTTTCCAAATAACAAAAGTTGAAATTATGAGTATTGAACAGTACCTGAATAATTTTCATGTTGACTTCATCGTTTACAGTTAGGATGAAGGAAATCTATCTTTCTCATCAAAAATGTTAAATATTATTCTGTATTTTATTCACTATTCAGAATGATATTTTAAGTTTCGCTCCTAGTAATTCTAAAAGTGTTTTTCTACAGACACTTCTATCTTGTATAATCAAATAGCAATTGATTATCAAAAGAACTAAATATTCAACTGTCATCATCTTAACATGTGAGTAAAGAAAATTGTATTTTCTTTCTCCCTGTGTCCTGCTGATTTCTTATACCTCTTTACAGACATTCAGAGGCCTCCCAACATCTCCCACTATGCTGTCAGCGACAGTGTCGAAGCGTGTGTAGCATAAAGCCTAAGGGACGATTGTTGGCGTTCATTCATCCGAGCTTTCCGGCGAATTGTTCGCCTCAGAGGACACGGTCATTGGATACCTTATTCAAAGGGTCCTGTGATTTGGAACACTGAATACATTATGTACTGTAACAAAAGAATGATCTCCACTGTTCTACACACGGAGAAGGGGAATGCTAAAAGCGTGAAAATCTTGACATATGTACAATATTTGTCAACAGAGAAGGATAGTGAATAATAAAAAAATTATGTTTAGTTGTAATATTTCCAAGAGTTAATGCACCGACGCAAGTAAAAAGGTAGCTTAAATTATTTAGTAAACAGTAATTCAACCAACTACGTTGATACTCTTTAAAAGTTCACATAATAGTGAATCGACAAAAACGCTGTCGTCGATTTTAGCAGTAGCTGTGATCTTTCTTCCAATTTCCAGTTTGTATCTCTGGAAAATCCATGTTAGGTAGTAGGTTGGCCAGGGCACTAGCTATCCGTTGAGAGACTACAGCTAGAGAGTTATGGGGGCTTTTGACTGACCAGACTGCATTATATTATATTGGATCCTTCCTCTGGTTACGGTTCATTTTCCCTTTCTCCTACATACACACACCGATTAGTCTGGCACATTCTTTTCGTTTTTTCCTCTGACCTCATACACCTGAAAACAGTGAGATTACTAAAAACTTTTTTTTTTTTTTTTCACCAAACGGGTTACTGTACGGTAACTGTTCAGTGGCGACTTTCTTCTTCATAAGGATAGAAGAGACTCTTTAGCTATGGAAAGCAGCTCTTCTAGGAGAAGGTCAATCCAAAATCAAATCAATGTTCTCTTAGTCTTGGGTAGTGCCTTAGCTTCTGTATTATGATCTTCCACTGTCTTGGGTTAGAGTTCTCTTGCTTGAGGGTACACTCGGGCACACTATTCTATCTTATTTCTCTTCCTCTTGTTTTGTTAAAGTTTTTATAGTTTATATAGGAGATATGTATTCTAATTTTACTGTTCTTAAAATATTTCATTTTTCCGTGTGTTCTTTCCTCACTGGGCTAATTTCCCTTTTGAAGCCCTTGTGCTTATAGCATCCTGCTTTTCCAACTAGGGTTGTAGCTTAGCTAATAATAATAATAATAATAATAATAATAATAATAATAATAATAATAATAATAATAATAATAATAATAATAATAATGAGTGCCTAGGGACACGTGCATGTAGGATTTCTAGAAATAAAAGGAAAATAATGAAATGAATTGAGAGAAATGGGAGATAAAATTTGAAACAACATAAGAGCTTATTTGGGCGAGTTATAAGTAGCTTAAACCATGTTGATATGGAAAAGAAAAAAAAAAATGGATAAATTCGCGCATGAATTTCATGAATAGAAAAACAAATTAGGTAAAAGAGAATACTATTCCAAGAAGAAAATTATTTAAAAAAAGACATGATAAAGGTGAAACTAAAGAAAACTGTGGTACATGTAGTAAAATAAAGACGAAAGAAATCAAGAAAATAATTATGGTAAATGAAAGAATAGAAATGATCATGTGAAATTAAAGAAGAAAAGCTTAATGACTTAGAAATTAAAGGTTAATTTCCAGGAAAATGAAGGGTAGGCTGAAGAAAATATTCTGGAAAGAAATGTAATGTGCGGAAATGTATAAAAAGAGGTTTGACAAGAGAAGGAAGAAACTATAGAGAAGGTGCAAAGAGGAAAATATGGTACCGTGTAAAGAAAGGGAATAGTGAGGGCGGAGAAGATAAAATAATAAGAGATATGAAGGAAGAAAACAGAATTACAACAAAAAATCTGATGTTAAATAGAAGATGGATGGAGAAGAGTGAAAGAAAGAATTATTTGTCCCCAGAAATTCCAAAAGAGCTCAAAGTGAAAAGATAGAGAAAAATCCGATTAAAAAGAAACTAAGAAAATTAAAATGTTGACGAAGAAGAAAAGGTAATGTGCTTAAGATAAAAAAAAATAAAAATTAAGATACGATAAAGTATACGACGAGTAAGTAGAAAAAAAAGGAGAGAGAGAGAGAGAGAGAGGAGAGAGAGAGAGAGAGAGAGAGAGAGAGAGAGAGAGAGAGAGAGAGAGAGAGAGAGAGAGAGAGAGAGTAAAATTAAAAAAAAAGATTGTAAATAGTGCATTGTGGAAAGAAAAACAAGAATAAAAAACTTAGATAGGGCACACATGGATGACAATAAAGTAAAAGGAATTGTGAAATGGAAGCAAAATAAACTAGGAAATGTGTATTTTTCTTTACATAGCTATAGTATTTTTAACCACGAATTATAATTAGAATTATTACTTTTCTCTCTTAAATAAATGAGATATTAAGGGAAAAAGATGTAGTTTATAGTGCTTTGAGAAGTTTCAATATTAACTTACAGTGATAATTGTATGAATAATTATATCTGGCTGACGTGTTCGTATGGATTTTCTCTATGGATGCGAGAGGGCTCAAACTCCTACCTAATATTGTATAGTGAAAATGGAAACATGCTCTACCCTTTAACATTTTCATTTGGGATTCTTGATAAATATTTGATAATAAGGTACTTATGTAATATATAATCGTTATATGACGGCTTGATGACCTGGGTAAAACATAAAAATAACTCTTTCTTATGAGATGTTTACAACTATAGCAACTAAAGTCAATTCAGAGCATGAACTAGATTCAGGTTTGGGCTAGTATGTGCATTTACCTCTAGTCATATGCCAAACCAACCTTCGAACATGAGTCTCTCTCTCGTTTATATCCCATCCATGTACTATTTGAAAGATATATTTTATATATTCCGTATATGGTGAAGGAAGCTAGATAGTACAATAAGTGGCGATGTTTAGGATGATAACCACGAGTTTTTTAAAATTCTATGTCACGTAGAAGTGATATTTACCATGTTACTATGTTGTGGTTAGCAGGTCTCCCTGGGCAGGCAGGGTGTCTTTAATCTGATAGTTAAAAATTAGTTGAAAATGAATAGTAAATATATGATAAATAAATATAATATATATATATATATATATATATATATATATATATATATATATATATATATATACAGTATATACATATATGTATATATATATATATATATATATATATATATATATATATATATATATATATATATATATATATATATATATATATATATATATAGATATATATATATATATATATATATATATATATATATATATATATATATATATATATATATATATAGAGAGAGAGAGAGAGAGAGAGAGAGAGAGAGAGAGAGAGAGAGAGAGAGAGAGAGAGAGAGAGAGAGGGTGGGTTGTGGGTAGGTAGACAATGGGGCGTTAACCTGATAACCTGGTAATTGCCGGTCAAACTGGCAGTGCCACCCTGAATCCGATTACCTGCAATGGACGCACTATAGCTTCAAGATTCTGCACGTATGTTAAGATAAATTGCTTGAATGTACCAGGTTTTTCATGATATAATTTATTTTTCAATACATATTAGGTAAAGTATAAAGGTGTCTGGTTTCAGCATCATCTGAAGAGATGCACATCAGAACGTCAGCCGGGCAAGCCGAATCCTCCACTGTGGTGCCGAACCGCAGCAGTATCTTCCCCAGTAAACAACTTAAACTCACGGTCCTGTGCTGGGATAGATCCAATGCCATGAGCGCGCAAGGCGCATGCGTTACCACTGTAAGGTTTAAAATTTTTATTGCAATAGGTTGCCTTGAGAGTAATCAAATCTTGTGAACATTAGCGCTCTATATCTTTACTAATTCATAAATTCTTACAGCGAGTGGAAAATGCAAGACCATAGACAACTGTTTAGTGAAGGCTTCAAAACAATTGGCAAAGTAGGGAGAACATGAATATTGCATTTCATACCGTACCTTTAAAAAGGCGACCAGTTATGTGACTTTCCTTTTCTTGTGATTATCATTGCACTTGAGCCGAATGTCTAGAGAGGTGTCGGTTTTAGGTCCTTGAAAAATATATATATGTATGTATATATATATATATATATATATATATATATATATATAATATATATATATATATATATATATATATATATATATATATATATATAATAAATTTTTATATATATATATATATATATATATATATATATATATATATATATATACATATATATATATATATATATATATATATTATATATATATATATATATATATATATATATATATATATATATATTCATATATATATATATTACTAAACAAAAAGTGTTTTCCTTTACAATATATATTTTAAGATTGTTTTCTAATTCCTCTACCATAACTTAGCATCAACGTTTTTCCAGTAATGATCACGTGTAACACCCTTTTTTTCCTGACGTAAAGGCCATTGCACTATGAAATAAGTAATGAGAAACTCCAAGAAGGTAAAGAGGAAATACTTGAAAAATGGGACAAAACCATAATTACGGAATAGACGACGTGACTCCAAATATTGTACTCCGGGCTATAATTAAAACATTCATTCCAGTTAAATAGACATTATAAAAAACAAATCTTCAAAACAAATATTCGAGTTTGGAGGATTCTGATGGTGAATGTAATTGTTGTCGACGCTTATCAATAAGTGAATTCATATTCATTTAGAAATAGGGCGGCCAAAAAAATATGAAGCTATTAATTAATGATTAAACAGAAATGAAATATTTATATGTCAATAATATGAAATGAATCTGTAAAATCTATCAAAGTTGATTCTTATGGAGCTGCAAAGTTCGAGAGTATATGCCTGGTACAGATTTAATTCAAGTATAATAGATGATGAGCTTGTTATATTCAAATTGATATTCTATGCTTATGTTGCATAGGCAGAGCAATAAAGGAGTGGTAAATATATCTCTGAGTTACGTTGGTTGAGGCAATCTGAGCAGGTACTATTTATCCTCATAACAGAGATAAGCTGAAGGCTGGTACTATTTTTTGATCGGTGAGTATCAAGAATCCAGGTGGGCCTGATAATGGTTGGACATGAATTGAATGAAGGTTATATGGTAAACAAGCAGGCGTATGTACACAGAGCTAACATCTCCTTGTTAATCTTTGTCCATGTTATACTAAGTAGCCATTACTAACAAGGCATGTTGTTCTTCGTTATGCGCGCGTCGTTTATGGCTGCTCTTAGTCCAGAGCATCGTCTTCTATCACTGTTCTCTCATTCAATAATCATTTTGTGCAATCATCGTGGGTATTGCATGAGAATATTGTTGTTTTCACAAATTCACAATCTATGTTTTGCATAGTGAATTACTTATTTTATTATGTACATACTTTATTATTATCATATAAATGAGCATTCTACTGTATGTGAAATAGAATAGAAATTTTCCATCTAAATACAAGTACCCAATGAAACGCATACGGTAAATAATATATAATATATGTAAAGTTTCCTGTAAGTTCCAGTCTCGGTACCATAGAGTTACTCACTATCAATGCAAAGGTGAAGGTAATATCTATAAGTGACCTCCTGACATTAGATGGTAATGACATCAGCTGAATATTTCAAAATGATGTTTTTGTTGTAAGAGGAACGGTTTTCCATTTTCCTCCTAGAAAGTTCAGTTTCCCTACACAAAAAGAGGTTGTGGAACCTTTGTAGAATCAGTAGAAGACCACAATCATTCTGCTCACACTTTCAGTGTGATTTAGGAGGTTGGCTTATTGTACAAACAAGTGTATGATAAACGGAAAAGTTTGATTTTTTATTCCATTCTTATAATAATATATATATATATATATATATATATATATATAATATATATATATATAATATATATATATATATATATATATATATATATATATATATATACATATATAGGAAAAAGAAGAAATTCTTTTAGTTGCTGGATCACATGACATAACTCTTTGTTTAAAACCCGTTGCTTTAGAGAGAAATAATCGAGATGTACAATTTCCCATGCCTAGGTAATTATCATATAGATAAATATGAAAAAAATCTAGATTTCAAAGACAAAAGATACGCCTCGTGTGGATATACCAGTAAGGTTTTCTAAACTGATTCTGTAAAATTATCGTTTGGAGTTAGCAAACGGTTTGTTAATGGACTTTTGTGCCAGCAAAGATGTACACACGGATAATCCTATAAACCTAACTGTTAACAGACTATTGCAATTAACATGCGGCACAATATCCCGTGATGTTATTTCAGCAAGCGGGTTTGAATAATCTTCTCCTAAGGAAGATAAACTGCTGGGTGTTTTGCTTTTGCTTAACTTTCTTAGTTTTATAGATGACGAGATCTTAAAATACGTATACAAAGTCAATTATATTAAAAAACGCATTTCATTTATCGAGTGAAGAATGATTCAAGAAAAACAATAAGAAAATGATTACATAAGCGTTTAGCAATAAAAGCGAAAAACAATGACCAGAATCTAAGTGATTTTTATAAAAAAATCATATAAACAAAGGAAAAGCAAACATCATGATTTTCCAGATAATTAGGAAAAGGTTTCAACAAAAGTCCAAGGAATGTTTCCTTCTCGTTCGAAACCCATTCGTCAGCTAATGCGTCAACAAAAATAAGATAGATCCAATGTTTGCATTTTATTGAGATTCAGTGTAGCGAAAAGTAATGGGTGTATTCAGGACGGCCAGAAGGATTCCATCTCGGCCCCATTCCCCTGGGAGAGGTGGGGTTTTAATTCTGTTTAAGGAATGTCTGAAATAATTCTTAAATTCGCGTTTAACACTGATTTTGTATTCTTTTTCTGATTATATGATAAGGAATTTTTTTTTTAAATATACAGTTCTATGATATATGGTTTGAGACCTGAAAGTAAGAAGAACAGATATTGCAATAATATATATGAAAGAGGATTTCAAACTCAAAACGGGAGATTAAAAATAAAATCAATGTGTCAGAAATCAATTTTTCCCTCATCTCACAAATTGTCCTTTGTACAATTTTTACTATTCTACCATACGAATTGAATATCATCATGTAAATTGCCGTTGAATAAAAAGACTAGAGAGTCATATGATTTCCCCCCCCCCCCCCAAAAAAAAAAAAAAAAAGTTCTGGCTGTGGTCATGCGTTAGATTGTCACTAATTTATCCTCTTCCGTATATCAGTATACTAATTACGATCGTCTTTCATCTTACGAATGTATGACCTTAATGAAGATATTCTACCTCCAATACTAAGGTATGGGCATTTTGTCTGGTAACTACAAAAGAAAATCCAACCCACGTTTTCTTATAACGGACGTAAACCTACAATACGATACATCTTTCGTTTTTGAAACTTAATTATTTGAATACTTCGATTATTCTGCCTACTTGGAGGATTTATCGATAACAGACTTTTTCTTCGGGCTGCACGAAATCTGTTAAAAAGACATTCATTTTAGTTCTGTAAAATCAGAAAAATATATAATTGAATGTACTCATTATTTGTTTCCCTTTCCATTAATATATCAGTAAGTAGTAATAAAAGAAAATGCCAGTAAGCATATACATAATATTATACGGTGTTATACTACAGTTGTACATATATTATTCAATCAATTGAGGACTGATTCATGAATGAGCTACCTTAAGTAAAGCACTCTGGCTATAAACTCTTTATTTTATGCTGTACATGGTTAGCTACTTTCACTAGCATTATGTATTTACGATTCCATATCATAATTTAGTATTAAATGACAAACTCTCACCCCAACTGAAAATTGATCAGACAACAAACCCCAAGGCTTTGTCGGATGTACAGTCAGTTAAAAAAAAATTAAAGCGAGAAAGACAGTAAAGTACACATGAGTATACTCTCATACTCTTATACAGATAATTCGAGTATAAGGGTAATGGAATTCCACAACACAGTGTCTATGGCACTACCCCATACTTAACAAAAATTGTTATAGAGTTAAAAGGCAATGAAACATTAACAAGAATGAGTCAAAAAGGCAATTCATCAGGAAAAGACACCCCGTGAAATCCCGGGGCCCGCCATTATATGAAATTCTATCCTAGAATCCCGGGACAAGGATATCCTCCCAAAATGAGAAACCCTGGTGCAAAAATTTAATTTACTTGGAGCTTCAAATGAAAATTTGTCCAGATTGTTCTGAATAATGGAAGATTT
>NC_090733.1:53577608-53592608 GCF_036898095.1 Palaemon carinicauda
TATATATATATATCCACATATTTATTCATATAAATATACCTACATATATCTCCAAGCTCATATATATGTATACATGCATACATATAGATATAAAGTATATATATATATATATATATATATATATATATATATATATAATATTTACTATCACATAGCCAAACAAGAAAAATACATCAGTTTTTCTGCAAAAAAACGTAGAAATATGAAAATCTTCCATTATTCAGAACAATTTTGACAAATTTTCATTTGAAACTCCAAGTAAATTAAATTTTTGCACCAGGGTTTCTCATTTTGGGAGGATATCCTTGTCCCGGGATTCTAGGATAGAATTTCATATAATGGCGGGCCCCGGGATTTCACGGGGTGTCTTTTCCTGATGAATTGCCTTTTTGACTCATTTTTGTTAATGTTTCTCTGCCTTTTAACTCTATAACAATTTTTGTTAAGTATGGGGTAGTGCCATAGACACTGTGTTGTGGAATTCCATTACCCTTATACTTGAATTATCTGTATAAGAGTATGAGAGTATACTCATGTGTACTTCACTGTCTTTCTCGCTTTAATTTTTTTTAACTGACTGTACACCCGACAAAGCCTTGGGGTTTGTTGTCTGATCAATTTTCAGTTGGGGTAAGAGTTTGTCATTTAATACTTAATTATGATATGGAATCGTAAATACATAATGCTAGTGAAAGTAGCTAACCATGTACAGTATAAAATAAAGAGTTTATAGCCAGAGTGCTTTACTTAAGGTAGCTCATTCATGAATCAGTCCTCAATTGACTGAAAAATATATGTACAACTTTAGTATAACACCGTATGATATTATGTATATGCTTACTGGCATTTTCTTTTATTACTACTTACTGATACATTAATGGAAAGGGAAACAAATAATGAGTACATTCAATTATATATTTTTCTGATTTTACAGAACTAAAATGAATGTCTTTTCAACAGATTTCGTGCAGCCCGAAGAAAAAGTCTGTTATCGATAAATCCTCCAAGTAGGCAGAATAATCGAAGTATTCAAATGATCAAATCGAAATGATTTGTGCAATCAATTAGATTTTTGTATATAACAACGATAGATTAGCCCTTTAGAGGGCAAGTAGCCCATAGGAAATACATTTTTCGACATCTTTACGAATCTAATAAATGCCCACTTTCTGACGTACATCATTCCATGTTTTTTTTTTCAGCCAAGAGAAACACACTTAAAGTCTCTACTTATCCAATGAATTAATCATAGTATTTGCACATGCATGGGAAAGAGCAGGACTGAGCAAGGAAGGGAATCATTATCTTATCAAACCCTCTGGAGTAACATCTGTTGAGAATTACTCCAACTCTACATAATACAGTGCCATTAATTATGAAATATCTGAAAACTTAACAGAATATACTTAAATTATTGTGTATTATGACAATTTGATTGAAATTGGTGTGTTGTTAGAGGAAGTAACTGGAATTCGTTCGAAGGCCTTTATTTTTGGTGCAACTTTGCAGTGCTGGATACCCTTTTTTAAATTGCTTCAGTAAGAATATCTTATCAATGTATCAGAAGTAGCGTATCAGGAGGGTTTTTTCGTATATCCTTGGATTATATGGGTGCTCTTTAAAGGATACTATATACAATATTTAGACATGCTGCCATCCAGCCCGGCTGCGAATGGATGCAGCCACTCGAATGTCGTTGTTCTGTCGTGGCTGGCTTTGCTCACAAAAAAAAAAAAAAAAAAAAAAAAACATAATTTCATCGCTTCTCTGTACTGGCAAGCGGTAAATGGAAGTGCTGCATGCTAGCAGCATGGGGCACTAAGCTGCACTATTGTTGTATCATAATTACCTGCAACCTATTTTCTTATTATTATTATTATTATTATTATTATTATTATTATTATTATTATTATTATTATTATTATTATTATTATTTTGTTTACATAAACTAACTATGAAAAAGTGACGGTCAATCACGCAGTTTATGGGTGGAGCATGTTAACGATTTTTGGAAGCACCCGTCACTACCATCCAGCCGGGAGCTTAGGTCTCTCTATAGTACAGTTTTCTATTTAAGTATAATAAAGAGAGTACGCTGGTACAAGTTTCAAATGATGTGTAAGTTTTCAGAGTGTGGTGACTTACTTTATCGACCTTATCAGAAATTATTGCAATGATTCATGCATTGGGTAAGTTATGAATGAAATAATTCGTTACTTGTGACTTATTACATATTTTAGTATAAGAAAATAATTAAGTTTCAAAAACGAAAGATGTATCGTATTTTAGGTTTACGTCCGTCATAAGAAAACGTGGGTTGGATTTTCTTTTGTAGTTACCAGACAAAATACCCATACCTTAGTACTGGAAATAGAATATCTTCATTAAGGTCATACATTCGTAAGGTGAAAGACGATCGTGATTAGTATACTGATATACGGAAGAGGATAAATAGTGACAATCTAACGTAAGACCACAGCCAAAACTTTTTTCTTTTTTTTGGGGGGGGGGGAATCATATGACTCTCTAGTCTTTTTATTCAACGGCAATTTACATAATGATATTCAATTCGTATGGTAGAAAAGTAAAAATTGTACAAAGTACAATTTGTGAGATGGGGGAAAAAGAGATTTCTGACACATTGATTTTATTTTTAATCTCCCTTTTCGAGTTTGAAATCCTCCTTCATATATATTATTGCAATATCTGTTCTTCTTACTTTCAGGTCTCAAACCATATATCATAGAACTGTATATTTTAAAAAAAAAATCCTTATCATATAATCAGAAAAAGAATACAAAATCAGTGTTAAACACGAATTTAAGAATTAATTCAGGCATTCCTCAAACAGAATTAAAACCCCACCTCTCCCAGGGGAATGGGGCCGAAGATGGAATCCTTCTGGCCCTCCTGAATACACCCATTACTTTCGCTACACTGAATCTCAATAAAATGCAAACATTGGATCTATTTATTTTTGTTGACGCATTAGCTGACGAATGGGTTTCGAACGAAAGGAAACATTCCTTGGACTTTTGTTGAAACCTTTTCCTAATTATCTGGAAAATCATGATGTTTGCTTTTCCTTTGTTTATATGATTTTTTTATAAAAATCACTTAGATTCTGGTCATTGTTTTTCGCTTTTATTGCTAAACGCTTATGTAATAATTTTCTTATTGTTTTCTTGAATCCTTCTTCACTCATAAAAGAAATGCGTTTTTTAATATAATTGACTTTGTGTACGTATTTAAAGATCTCGTCATCTATAAAACTAAGAAAGTTAAGCAAAATCAAAACACCCACCAGTTTATCTTCCTTAGGAGAAGATTATTCAAACCCGCTTGCTGAAATAACATCACGAGATATTGTGTCGCATGTTAATTGCAATAGTCTGTTAACAGTTAGGTTTATAGGATTATCCGTGTGTACATCTTTGCTGGCACAAAATTCCATTAACAAACCGTTTGCTAACTCCAAACGAATAATTTACAGAATCAGTTTAGAAAACCTTACTGGTATATCCACACGAGGCGTATCTTTTGTCTTTGAAATCTAGATTTTTCCATATTTATCTATATGATAATTACCTAGGCATGGGAAATTTTACATCTCGATCATTTCTCTCTAAAGCAACGGGTTTTAAACAAAGTGTTATGTCATGTGATCCAGCAACTAAAAGAATTTCTTCTTTTTCCTATATATGTATATATATTATAAGAATAGAATAAGAAATCAAACTTTTCCGTTTATTATACACTTGTTTGTACAATAAGCCAACCTCCTAAATCAACTGAAAGTGTGAGCAGAATAACTTGTGGTCTTCTACTGATTCTACAAAGGTTCCACAACCTCTTCTTGTGTAGGAAACTGAACTTTCTAAGAGAAAAGTGGAAAACCGTTCCTCTTACAACAAAACATCATTTTGAAATATTCAGCTGATGTCATTACCATCTAATGTCAGGAGGTCACTAATGGATATTACCTTCACCTTTGCATTGATAGTGAGTAACTCCATGGTACCGAGACTGGAACTTACAGGAAACTTTACATATATTATATATTATTTACCGTATGCGTTTCATTGGGTACTTGTATTTAGATGGAAAATTTCTATTCTATTTCACATACAGTAGAATGCTCATTTATATGATAATCATAAAGTATGTACATAATAAAATAAGTAATTCACTATGCAAAAATATATTGTGAATTTGTGAAAACAACAATATTCTCATGCAATATCCACGATGATTGCACAAAATGATTATTGAATGAGAGAACAGTGATAGAAGACAATGCTCTGGACTAAGAGCAGCCATAAACGACGCGCGCATAACGAAGAACAACATGCCTTGTTAGTAATGGCTACTTACTAGAACATGGACAAAGATTAACAAGGAGATGTTAGCTCTGTATACATACGCCTGCTTGTTTACCATATAACCTTCATTCAATTCATGTCCAACCATTATCAGGCCCACCTGGATTCTTGATACTCACCGATCAAAAAATAGTACCAGCCTTCAGCTTATCTCTGTTATGAGGATAAATAGTACCTGCTCAGATTGCCTTAACCAAAGTAACTCAGAGATATGTTTACCACTCCTTTATTGCTCTTCCTATGCAACATAAGCATAGAATATCAATTTGAATATAACAAGCTCATCATCTATTATACTTGAATTAAATCTGTACCAGGCATATCCTCTCGAACTTTGCAGCTCCATAAGAATCAACTTTGATAGATTTTACAGATTCATTTCATATTATTGACATATAAATATTTCATTTCTGTTTAATCATTAATTAATAGCTTCATATTTTTTTGGCCGCCCTATTTCTAAATGAATATGAATTCACTTATTGATAAGCGTCGACAACAATTACATTCACCATCAGAATCCTCCAAACTCGAATATTTGTTTTGAAGATTTGTTTTTTATATGTCTATTTAACTGGAATGAATGTTTTAATTATAGCCCGGAGTACAATATTTGGAGTCACGTCGTCTATTCCGAAATTATGGTTTTGTCCCATTTTTCAAGTATTTCCTCTTTACCTTCTTGGAGTTTCTCATTATTTATTTCATAGTGCAATGGCCTTTACGTCAGGAAAAAAAAGGGTGTAACACGTGATCATTACTGGAAAAACGTTGATGCTAAGTTATGGTAGAGGAATTAGAAAACAATCTTAAAATATGTATTGTAAAGGAAAACACTTTTTGTTTAGTAATATATATATATATATATATATATATATATATATATATATACATATATATATATATATATATATATATATATATATATATATATATATATATATATATACATATATATATATATATATATATATATATATATATATATATATATATATATATATATATATTTCAAGGACCTAAAACCGAAACCTCTCTAGACATTCGGCTCAAGTGCAATCATAATCACAAGAAAAGGAAAGTCACATAACTGGTCGCCTTTTGAAAGGTACGGTATGAAATGCAATATTCATGTTCTCTCTACTTTGCCAATTGTTTTGAAGCCTTCACTAAAAAGTTGGCTATGGTCTTGCATTTTCCACTCGCTGTAAGAATTTATGAATCAGTAAAGATATAGAGCGCTAATGTTCACAAGATTTGATTACTCACAAGGCAACCTATTGCAATAAAAATTTTAAACCTTACAGTGGTAACGCGTGCGCCTTGCGCGCTCATGGCATTGGATCTATCCCAGCACAGGACCGTGAGTTTAAGTTGTTTACTGGGGAAGATACTGCTGCGGTTCGGCACCACAGTGGAGGATTCGGCTTGCCCGGCTGACGTTCTGATGTGCATCTCTTCAGATGATGCGGAAACCAGACACCTTTATACTTTACCTAATATGTATTGAAAAATAAATTATATCATGAAAAACTTGGTACATTCAAGCAATTTATCTTAACATACGTGCAGAATCTTGAAGCTATAGTGCGTCCATTGCATGTAATCGGATTCAGGGTGGCACTGCCAGTTTGACCGGCAATTACCAGGTTATCATGTTAACGTCCCATTGTCTACCTTCCCACAACCCACCCTCTCTCTCTCTCTCTCTCTCTCTCTCTCTCTCTCTCTCTCTCTCTCTCTCTCTCTCTCTCTCTATATATATATATATATATATATATATATATATATGTATATATATAGATATATATATATATATATATATATATATATTATTTATATTATATTTATCTATCATATATTTACTATTCATTTTCAACTAATTTTTAACTATCAGATTAAAGACACCCTGCCTGCCTAGGGAGACATGTAACCACCACAACATAGTAACATGGTAAATATCACTTCTACGTGACATAGAATTTTAAAAAACTCGTGGTTATCATCCCAAACATCTCCACTTATTGTACTATCTAGCTTCCTTCACCATATACGGAATTTATAAAATATATCTTTAAATAGTACATGGATGGGATATAAAAGGGGGAGAGACTCATGTTCGAAGGTTGGTTTGGCATATGACTAGAGATAAATGCACATACTAGCCCAAACCTGAATCTAGTTCATGCTCTGAATTGACTATAGTTGCTATAGTTGTAAACATCTCATAAGAAAAGAGTGATTTTTGTTTTACCCAGGTCATCAAGCCGTCATATATCGATTATATATTACATAAGTACCTTATTATCAAATATTTATCAAGAATCTCAAATGAAAATGTTAAAGGGTAGCGCATGTTTCCATTTTCACTATACAATATTAGGTAGTAGTTTGAGCCCTTGCGCATCCATAGAGAAAATCCATACGAACACGTCAGCCAGATATAATTATTCATACAATTATCACTGTAAGTTAATATTAAAACTTCTCAAACCACTATAAACTACATCTTTTTCCCTTAATATCTCATCTATTTAGGAGAAAACACTAATATTTCTAATTATAATTCGTGGTTAAAAATACTATCGCGCTGTAAGGAAAAATACACATTTCCTAGTTTATTTTGCTTCCATTCCACAATTTCTTTTGCTTTATTGTCATACATGTGTGCCCTATCTAAGTTTTTTATTCTTGTTTTTCTTTCCACAATGTACTATTTACAATCTTTTTTTTATTTTACTCTCTCTCTCTCTCTCTCTCTCTCTCTCTCTCTCTCTCTCTCTCTCTCTCTCTCTCTCTCTCTCTCTCTCTCTCTCTCTCTCTCATTTTTTTCTACTTACTCGTCGTATACTTTATCGTATCTTAATTTTTTTTTTGTTAACTTAAGCACATTACCTTTTCTTCTTCGTCAACATTTTAATTTTCTTAGTTTCTTTTTAATCGGATTTTTCTCTATCTTTTCACTTTGAGCTCTTTTGAAATTTCTGGGGATAAATAATTCTTTCTTTCACTCTTCTCCATCCATCTTCTATTTAACATCAAATTTTTTGTTGTAATTCTGTTTGCTTCCTTCATATCTCTTATTATTTTATCTTCTCCGCCCTCACTATTCCCTTTCTTTACACGGTACCATATTTTCCTCTTTGCACCTTCTCTATAGTTTCTTCCTTTTCTTGTCAAACCTTTTTTATACATTTTCCGCACATTACATTTCTTTCCAGAATATTTTCTTCAGCCTACCCTTCATTTTCCTGGAAATTAACCTTTAATTTCTAAGTCATTAAGCTTTTCTTCTATAATTTCACATGATCATTTCTATTCTTTCATTTACCATAATTATTTTCTTTATTTCTTTCGTCTTTATTTTACTACATGTACCACAGTTTTCTTTAGTTTCACTTTTATCATGTCTTTTTTAAAATAATTTTCTTCTTGAAATAGTATTCTCTTTTACCTAATTTGTTTTTCTATTCATGAAATTCATGTGCGAATTTCTCCATTTTTTTTTTCTTTTCCATATTAACATGGTTTAAGCTACTTATAACTCGCCCAAATAAGCTCTTGTGTTGTTTCAAATTTTATCTCCCATTTCTCTCAATTCATTTCATTATTTTCCTTTTATTTCTAGAAATCCTACATGCTCGTGTCCCTAGGCACTCATTATTATTATTATTATTATTATTATTATTATTATTATTATTATTATTATTATTAGCTAAGCTACAACCCTAGTTGGAAAAGCAGGATGCTATAAGCACAGGGGCTTCAAAAGGGAAATTAGCCCAGTGAGGAAAGGACACACGGAAAAATGAAATATTTTAAGAACAGTAATATTAGAATACATATCTCCTATATAAACTATAAAAACTTCAACAAAACAAGAGGAAGAGAAATAAGATAGAATAGTGTGCCCGAGTGTACCTTCAAGCAAGAGAACTCTAACCCAAGACAGTGGAAGATCATAATACAGAAGCTAAGGCACTACCCAAGACTAAGAGAACATTGATTGGATTTTGGATTGACCTTCTCCTAGAAGAGCTGCTTTCCATAGCTAAAGAGTCTCTTCTATCCTTATGAAGAAGAAAGTGGCCACTGAACAGTTACCGTACAGTAACCCGTTTGGTGAAAAAAAAAAGTTTTTAGTAATCTCACTGTTTTCAGGTGTATGAGGTCAGAGGAAAAAACGAAAAGAATGTGCCAGACTAATCGGTGTGTGTATGTAGGAGAAAAGGAAAATGAACCGTAACCAGAGGAAGGATCCAATATAGTGCAGTCTGGTCAGTCAAAAGCCCCCATAACTCTCTAGCTGTAGTCTCTCAACGGATGGCTAGTGCCCTGGCCAACCTACTACCTAACATGGATTTTCCAGAGATACAAACTGGAAATTGGAAGAAAGATCACAGCTACTGCTAAAATCGACGACAGCGTTTTTGTCGATTCACTATTATGTGAACTTTTAAAGAGTATCAACGTAGTTGGTTGAATTACTGTTTACTAAATAATTTAAGCTACCTTTTTACTTGCGTCAGTGCATTAACTCTTGGAAATATTACAACTAAACATAATTTTTTATTATTCACTATCCTTCTCTGTTGACAAATATTGTATATATGTCAAGATTTTCACGCTTTTAGCATTCCCCTCCTCCGTGTGTAGAACAGTGGAGATCATTCTTTTGTTACAGTACATAATGTATTCAGTGTTCCAAATCACAGGACCCTTTGAATAAGGTATCCAATGACCGTGTCCTCTGAGGCGAACAATTCGCCGGAAAGCTCGGATGAATGAACGCCAACAATCGTCCCTTACGCTTTATGCTATACACGCTTCGACACTGTCGCTGACAGCATAGTGGGAGATGTTGGGAGGCCTCTGAATGTCTGTAAAGAGGTATAAGAAATCAGCAGGACACAGGGAGAAAGAAAATACAATTTTCTTTACTCAGATGTTAAGATGATGACAGTTGAATATTTAGTTCTTTTGATAATCAATTGCTATTTGATTATACAAGATAGAAGTGTCTGTAGAAAAACACTTTTAGAATTACTAGGAGCGAAACTTAAAATATCATTCTGAATAGTGAATAAAATACAGAATAATATTTAACATTTTTGATGAGAAAGATATATTTCCTTCATCCTAACTGTAAACGATGAAGTCAACATGAAAATTATTCAGGTACTGTTCAATACTCATAATTTCAACTTTTGTTATTTGGAAAATTAGAACAAATATAAAATATTAGCAATTCTTGTACGATTGTAGGCAATTAAATTACTTAATCGTAGTAATGGTTCAATACACATTCATTTTTAGACAATGTGACAAAGTCTGTATGTTGACATCCTTAACACTGTCCCATTGCTGATTCTAGCAGCATCAGCATTGACTTAAAGTTACAGCTGCTTTGAAATACATTGGTACCTTTGTATACGAGTATAATCCATTCCAGGAGCAGGGTCGTAACCCAAAATGCTCATAAACTAAAATAATTTTTCCCATAAGAAATAAAGGCAAATCACGCAATGAGTTCCACACTTCCATAAATGCACATATACACTTATCTTTAAAGGATTTTAATGTCAAATAAAGAGAAAAATTATGACCCCTAACATCAACAATTTATAAAAATCAATAATTCACAATAAAAAAAGATATTGACAAATCAATCAACACTTCACTTTTGAGGAGAGCCTTAGGTGTCATACGGGAGACGGAGAGAAGAGGAGGAAGGAAGAGAAGCAGGTTACTACTTAGGGGATTAATCTCCCTTTCTAAGAACTTCAGGATAAAACATCGGAATTCTCTCTCTTGAACAATATTCACTATCATTAACTAAATCACTTAATTAACGCTTTTTGGACACTGGTCTTTTTATGCACTTTTACATTACCTTTTACTGTTTTGTCTTTTTTTTAAATGATATGAAAGTTGAATTGTTCATAAATAGATTCACTGCTCGTTCTGCCAAAGCCTCAACTTGGTAATGTGTTTCTACAAAATTTTTAAAGGTTTCCCAAATTTTCAACATTTCCCTAATTTCACTCAAAGCGAGAGGTTTGTCAGTCTGCCCCCCCCCCCCCCCCCCCCTTTATTAGATGGAATGTCCTCCACTGCCCATTTTAGCTGCCCCTTTTGGAACGCCAGCAGCTTCTCAGTCATTAGCTACTCTCATTGCTCTTGAAGAATATCACTCTTGTTGCCCCGTCCACCTCCAGCCCACTTGCCTTGGAGCATGTGATGCCCTTCTTACAATCTCCAATGCTGTACAGAAATCCCTTGATTGTGGTCGGGAAGTTCGTATGATTGGCCTTGATTTTATTGCTGCCTTTGACCGTGTTAATCATGAGGCCCTTGTTTTCAAACTGAAACAGTTGGGAGTGGGTGGGTCGTTTCTTAGCATTATTATTGATTTTTTAAGTAATAGATCTCAAAGAGTTGTTGTTGATGGGCACCATAGTGATTATAGGAATGTGATATCCGGTGTTCCACAGGGTAGTGTTCTTGGCCCATTACTTTTCATACTATATACACATGACATGTGGTTTGGCCTTGAAAACAAGCTTGTTGCATATGCAGATGATGCTACTCTCTTTGCATCAATTCCATCCCCTGAATGTAGATCTAGGGTTGGTGAATCCCTTAATAGAGATTTAGCTAGAATTAGTGCATGGTGCAAATTATGGGGTATGAAGTTGAATCCTAACAAAACTCAAAGTATGATTGTAAGTAGGTCAAGGACGGTGGCTCCTCAACATCCGGATCTCAGTATTGATAATGTTTCTTTAAATATGTATGACTCTTTCAAAATTTTAGGTGTGATTCTCGACAGTAAATTTACTTTTGAGAAACATATAAGGTCTGTGTCTTCTTCAATTGCACAAAAAATAGGCTTATTGAGAAAGTCTTTCAAGATTTTCGGTGATCAATCTATTCTGAAGAAGTGTTTTAATTCTTTCATTCTACCTTGTTTTGAGTATTGTTCTCCTGTCTGGTCTTCAGCTGCTGATTCTCATCTTAATTTGTTGGACAGAAATTTACGGTCGATTAAATTTCTTATTCCTGATCTAGATAGTAATCTCTGGCACAGTCGTTCAATTAGTTCATTATGCATGTTGCATAAGATTTTTCATAACTCTGACCATCCTTTACATTCAGATCTCCCTGGACAATTCTATCCTGTTCGTAATACTAGGCAGGCAGTTAATTCTAATAGCCAGGCCTTCTTCATCACGAGACTCAATACTACGCAGTATTCTAGAAGTTTTATTCCAGCTGTTACCAAGTTGTGGAATGATCTTCCTAATCGGGTGGTTGAATCAGTAGAACTTCAAAAGTTCAAAGTTGGAGCAAATGCTTTTTTGTTGACCAGGCGGACATGAGTCTTTTTATAGTTTATTTATGACATATTTGTTTTTGATGTTGTTAATAGTTTATATATGACATGTCTGTTTTGTCGTTGTTACTTGTTTTAGAATGATTTATTGTTAATTTGTTCTCTTCATTTATTTATTTCCTTATTTCCTTTCCTCACTGGGCTATTTTTCCCTGTTGGAGCCCCTGGGCTTATAGCATCTTGCTTTTCCAACTAGGGTTGTAGCTTGGATAGTAATAATAATAATAATAATAAAGGACAGAATTTAATCATCAACTGCCTCCTGCCTAGATTTGAACCCTTCAAAATCCCATTCTGCAACTTTTTCAAGACATAGTTTCCTCCATGCAGAATTGAGGTTTCTCTTGGTGACCCCCTTCCAAAGCTTTATCACTGATTTTGAGGTAGCTGACCACGAAGAAATATTCTTTATCCCTAAACTTTTGGAGGGTGAGCTTGGTCCCTTCAGTGACCTCTAAAAACAGTTTTATGAAACAATAGATCTCGTGCTGATAAATGGGTTGAAGATTGGAAGAGGTGTTGGGTAACAGGATTTTGATTTTGATAAACTAGAAGTCCTCCGTTAGGTCATCTTCAATGGCTGGATAATGGCAGGAGTATTGTCTATAAACTGTAAAACTTTAAGTGCGTGGTTCTTTTCCATCAGGTACTTGTCCTCAGGGCAAAGAAAATTCTTTGAACCATTGTGGAGGATTTATTTTTGTTTTATTCTTATTTTTTTTTACCAAATCCAGAGAGAGAGAGAGAGAGAGAGAGAGAGAGAGAGAGAGAGAGAGAGAGAGAGAGAGAGAGAGAGAGAGAGGGGGGGGGGGTAGTTAGTGTATCGATTGGTTGTTGTGAGAAAGACTGTTGGTATCAATGAGGTTGTTTGTTTACTTTTAGCTAGGTTAAGAAAGTAGTGAATGTTTTGGAGCGAATGTTTTTTTATTTGACTGCAGCTTGAGGCAGTTGCGTTTGTGAGTGCTGGATTACTATTTTACTATTATTTATTACCAGCGTGGAAGTGTTCATTGGTTTTCTGAGTAAGTACAGTTTTGTTTATATTTGCTTGTCGTGATTGTGAATGATAGGATGATAGTTTATTATTTATCTTTGATTATAGTGCAATAGTTTAGTTAACTAGGAGTGTTCTTAAGTGTTTTTATTTTTTTATTTTGGCAGGCCATGATTCCTCCTTTGGAGAGTTATTCTTAAAAGTGGATTTATCGATTGTTGACGAATTGGCTTGTAATAAGGAATTTGATACGACCACTCTGATTTGTACAATTGTTGATGACCCGGACCGAATCAAATTCAGATTGCTTTTGATGATGATGATGATGATGATGATGGTGCTAATAAGAACCACGACCTCAATCAGAGAAGTAGTTGTGGCCAATTGCCACCCAGTGAACTGTTAAACACAGAGTTGTGTTAGTGTGCCGTAAAGACAGTCCGGCTTGTGTTGAGGACAGTGTTGGTGTCCGATAAAAGATTATATATATATTTGGTGTTGGTGTGCGGGTAATTTTAAGTTTGTTAGGGTTTTTTTATTTGAATGGTGTTACGTTTTTTTTATATTTAATATTGTTTTATGATTAGTCTTAAGTATTTTGAATGTGGATGGTTTTGGTTTGATTTATTATAGTTGGTAAGAAATATATAGTTTTAAGGTTATGTTTAGTTTTTTTTACCTTTTGTTAAAGAGTCTGGTATAGATAACGTAAGGTGAAAGTTTGTTTTGTTGAGACAATTGTCTGTAGGTGTGATTCAGGGTGTGGGACTTGTTTTTTAAACATCCCGCCACACCATAAGACAAACCAAACGCATGTCACCTAAGCCTTGTTGATCGACTTCCACATATCATTCACTTGCTTCTTGTGGACCTTGCATTTCTTAAATGCTCATGGATTCTCAGAATGATAAACCATATGAGGTTTGATTTTGTAATTCCTGCTTGGATTAGAAAAGAATGGCATGGTTAGTGACCAGATTGTGTCATATCTTTTGCAGTAATGAAGGTCCTCTTGGCATTTTCTTCCAGAACTGATTAGTCTAAACAAAGTTAAACACTTTCTACGGTAAGTAATACTATGAATCCACGAACATCTTAAATTTGTAAAGCATTTTATCTGCTGCTTTCAAATCAGAGCATGCAGGCTCAACATTTCACACAACGCTATGGGTACCTGTTCTTCTACTGAAGTTTTCCAACCAGCTCCAGCTCACTCTGAAAGTTTTCTTATACTTATATACTGATGTACATGTCTCCTTTTCAACATGGTCAGCTTACAAAAGCTATGCTTTTCCACAAGTCATGTTTTCTGTTACCGTATCTCCTGCTAAGTACTTCTCATTGATTCATATGAGAAGCAAATGATCAATGTTATCTAGAAAATATGGCCATTGCTTCGTCAATATAAGTAGCCCTTACACAGTATCAATTGCTTTTATTTTTTTTTTCTACTTCTGATTGTGCTGATCTTAGACGTTGTATGATTCAATATTTTTGTCAGGTCTGCCACACACATACCTTTATTATGTTTCTCATATTTTTCTTTTATTCACTTCTACGGTAACCATCGTCTTCTTTCCTTCTTTCTTGATTATCTTAGGGGTCATTGTCATGATGCTGTACCAAACTATTACAATTAACATGGCTCTGAACAATAATGATCCCAAATTTATAAGGAAAACACGGTGAAACTACATAAGACAATTTAATGTGATGCTTGTACGAGTATTTGGCACAAGTGACAGCAAAAAGGGGAAGGATGTGAGTAAAGGCGAAACCAAATAGTGTGTGACAGTGGGGTGACTGTTTTCTACCCAGCACTTGCTATTTTCCTTATTTTTCCACCAAAAGCATGAATGTGAAGAGAAAATTTTTGCTCGCACACTGATACAATGGTCATATACAGAGATACTCATATTTTGAGTTACACGTAAACCAAGGTATTACTCTATATGAAAACTTAGGACTCTACAGATGGAGGCAGAGAATTTGAGCCAATGATATGAAGGAATAGTTATATATATCATTAAAATGAATAAACATTGAATTTGAAAAGAAAAAATATTCAAGCAGTTGTATGTCAATATTACTTAAATACCAGAGATTGTGAGTCTTCTTAGTTGTAAGTTTTCCTACACCAAAGTGTTTGAAGGGATTATACAGTCAGCGACTTTTAAAGAAAGACATTTTGCATTATAACCAAACTCTAAAAGAGTAATGAGCCGCTA
>NC_090733.1:53600108-53617608 GCF_036898095.1 Palaemon carinicauda
TCTAAATCCTGCTTGTTCATCTCTCAGCTTTTCTTCAATCTTTCTCTCGAGTCTCTTAAGAATATGCATACTATACATTTTCATAACAACTGACGTAATTGTTATGCCTCTGTAATTATTGCAATCAGTCAGGTCTCCCTTTTTAGCTATTTTCACCAACACTCTTAACTCCCATTCATCAGGTTTTGCTGTTTCATGCCACATTCTACAAAATAATCATGTAAGTAGTCTGGGAGTCACTTCATTTTCGGACAGTATTGTGACGAGCCGAGAGAAGGTTGTGACCTCAAAGGCAGTGTGAAAGCAACTGAGTTAATTTATTATAGAACACTCTCCTTTATATACAAAACCTCAAGGCAACAGGAAATTACATGTTCGAGAAACAGACAATGTTACATAGGAGAAACGCAGACATGTTTATTCTGGTTCTGTTTAGTGCGAGGGAAAAGCGAAGATACAAGCATAATATAAACAAAATGAATTATGTACGATCGTGTGACACGCGGTTGGTACATGGCTCCCCCCCCCCCCCTAAAAATGACATACTGTACATATTAAATAGGGCGCCCTGATCTAGAGAGGCGAACTGTAGGCGGGTCATCTGGCAGAAGATAAGCAGGTTTTAGACGATCAACGGAGACCCAGTCTTCTTTGCCACGAATGTTTAGTAGGAATGCTTTCAGACTGTAGCGGATCACAAGGAAAGGACCCGTGTAAGGGGCCGTTAGCGGTGGCTTGCTAGTGTCGTTGCGCAGGAAGACGTGCGTTGTAGAGTGCAAGTCTGTTGGTATGTGATGCTTTGCTGGGGGCTTGTAAGTCTAACGGCATGGAGTAAATTTTCCCACGACGTGACGTATGCGCTGGAGATCATCGGAGAATGTTGTAGAAGGAAAAATTTGGCAGGAACGATCAACGGGTACCCATACACCATTTCAGCTGCCGAGACGTCGAGGACGTCTTTAGGAGTGGTCCTTA
The DNA here is from genome assembly GCF_036898095.1 of Palaemon carinicauda. Classification (NCBI taxonomy): domain Eukaryota; kingdom Metazoa; phylum Arthropoda; class Malacostraca; order Decapoda; family Palaemonidae; genus Palaemon; species Palaemon carinicauda. The sequence goes on from NC_090733.1 coordinate 53,601,084, forward strand.
GTCCCAGGAGGACCCAGGGAAGCTGAGTAAACCAGTTGGAATCCTTGTAGCGGGACATCAAAGCTGCTTTGAGGGTGCGATGAAAACGTTCAACCATTCCATTGGCAGCGGGGTTGTAGGCCGTTGACTGATGTAGGGTGATGACCAGGAGATTCGCTAATGATGTCCACAATTGAGAGGTGAAAGTGGTTCCCCTGTCGGAAGTAATATGCTCAGGGATACCAAATCTTGAAATCCATCCGGAGAGTAAGGCAGATGTACATGAGGCGGACGTTGCAGTTTTTATGGGAATGGCTTCAGGCCAACGAGTGGAGCGGTCGATGACGGTAAACAGGTAACGATGTCCTTCGGATGTGGGTAGGGGGCCTAAAACATTGACATAAATGTGTGCAAAACGATGCTGACGTTGAGGAAAGGTACCCACTCCTGAATCCGTGTGTTGATGTACTTTTGAATTTTGGCAGGAAGTACAGGCGCAGACTCAATCCTTAGCATCCTTAGAAATGCAGTGCCAAATGAACTTTGCCTTCAGCAGCTGTGCAGTAGAACAGCACGAGGGATGTGAAAGGCCGTGAATGAAATCAAACACCTGCCGTCGCTTGGGAGCAGGAATCCAAGGTCGCGGTCTACCAGTACTGACGTCACAGAGGAGGGGGGTGTTGGAGTCTTCGAGGGGGAAGACTTCCCATCGGAGGGACGTGCAGGATGTCCTACATGCTTGATACTTTGGATACTGTCGTTGGGCTTCAACCAGGGCGTTGTAATCCAATCACAGTTGAACGGCAGCCAACGTGTTTCTTGACAGGGCATCGGCAACGGGATTCATTTTCCCAGGGACGTATTGAAGGGTGCAATTGTATTCAGCCACGGCGGAGAGATGTCGGCGCTGCCTGGCGGACCAGGCATCAGACTGTCGAGTAAAGGCATGCACCAGAGGCATGTGGTCTGTGCGAATGACGAAGGGCATACCTTCAAAGAAATGGCGAAAGTGACGGACAGCCAAGTGACAGCCAGTAATTCTCGATCGAAGGTAGAATAACCCGATTCTGCCTTGGACAGTTTTCTGCTGAAGAAGGCCAATGGGCGGGGCAAGCCGTTGACCACCTGCTCGAGTACTGCACCAATAGCGACGTCGCCGGCATCGGTGGAGAGAAGGAGAGGGGCATGTGGGATAGGAAAAGTTAGAGCCGCAACAGTTGATAGGGACTTCTTTGCATTGCAGAAGGCTGCTTCTTGAAGGGGACCCCACTTCAGGTCCTTTGCCTTGACCTTGAGGGAGGCGTAGAGGGGAGCAAGAGTGGCGGCAATGGCTGGCAGAAAACGGTGATAATAGTTGATCATGCCCAAGAATTCCTGCAGAGCTTAGACGGTCAAGGGCGTGGGGAAGTTCTGAACGGCTGCTACCTTCTCAGGGAGGGGGTGGACTCCTTCAGGAGTGATGCGGTGCCCTAAGAATGATACTTCGTTGGCGCCAAAGGTACACTTGTCGTACCAGACTACAAGGCCGTTTTGTTGCAGGCGGTCGAGCACGATGCGCAGGTGACGGAGGTGTTCCTCTTTTGAGGAGGAGAACACAAGTATTTCGTCCACATAACATACACAGAAAGGGAGGTCCCCTAAGATGCCATCCATCAGACGTTGAAACGTGGCCCCAGCATTACGAAGGCCAAAACAGGAGTAATTGAAGGTGTATGTACCAAACAGAGTGGTGCTGGCAGTCTTGGGGATATCTTCTGGGTTCATAGGCACCTGATAATACCCCTTCAGGAGGTCAAGCATAGAGAAAACCTTTGCTTTGTGCAGGTAGGATGTCACGTCAGCAATGTTTGGGAGGGGGTAGTGATCCAGTTCTGTTTGCATGTTCAGGCACCTGTAATCCCCGCACGGACGGAGGGAGCCGTCTTTCTTCAGAACAATGTGTAAGGGTGACGACCATGGGCTGGAGGCCTTTTGGCAAAGGCCTATTTCCTCCATTTCGGCGAACGTCTGTTTGGCGGCTGCCAATCGTTCCGGTGCCAGACGTCTGAATTTTGCGAAGACTGGGGGTCCCGTCGTCTTGATATGGTGAGAAATACCATGCTTGGCAGGAACCGTAGGCGTTTGGCGAAGTTCTGGACGGAAAACTTCCAGGTACTACGTGAGGAGGTGGGCGCAGGCATTCGTGGGTGCACTAATGTGGAGAGCGAGGTTAGAGGGGTCGGGTTGAAGAGGTGTCGACAAGTACAAGTCTGCGTTGACCAATCGTCGGTGGGCGACATCGACCAGAAGGTGGAAATGAGAGAGGAAATCCGCACCGAGGATTGGCAATGTAACGTCAGCAACAAGAAACTTCCAATTGAATTTACCGTTTCCGAACGATAATGTGAGGTTCTCGTAACCGTAGGTGGGTATCGCAGATCCATTGGCAGATACCAAGCGGACGTCGGCAGATGTAGACAGACTACGTCGTGTCTTGAAGAGTTTCCTTGGCAAAAGAGAACGACAGGCACCAATGTCTACCAAAAATCGCACGTCCGTTTCTGCATCATGTAAAAAGAAAAGATTAGAAACACGGGAGGCCACGAGCGATGGCCTACTTATACGTTTTTTGTCCACTGACAATCCTCGGCACATTTCTTCGCAGTTGCCCCGAATCTGAAGTGGTAGTAGCAAAACTGCGGCGGATGGGAGGTAGTAAGTGGCTGTAGAAGTCGTTTGTTGGGGCGCGAGCAATTGTTGGGCGATGGGCGGCTTTGTCACTGCTTCGGCACATCACGGTGTAGGCGTGTATGTCTTACGGCATTCATGTCAGCTTCGGTTGACGTTGAATAGGTATCCTCTTCGTCAGGGGTGGAGGCGTTGATGGAGGTCTTGAAGTGGCTGTCCAGAAGGGCGTCGGCTTTGGTCATCAAGTCCTTTATGGGTAAACTATCGACATCGGGTATGGCAGCGCGTATAGGTCCGGGTAAACGGTGTATCCAAAGGGCACGAAGTAGGTTCACCTCACGAGGCGAGCCGTCTGCGGCAGGTTGAAGGCGAGCGATACTGGTCATTTCCCTGAGGGCAAGCGAAGCCCTTTGGTCCCCCAATGGTTGTTGCGAGAGTTGAAAAAGCTTTGCTACACGGGCGGCTGGGGACGGGGAGTACTGCTGCAGAAGGTATGTTTTGAGGGCGTCATACGCTATTGGGGTGTCTCCTTGTTCACAAAGCCAGTCGGATATTTCCGGGAAGGTGTCCTCGGGTATCGCCACGAAAACATAATCTGCTTTGGTGGTTGAGCGAGTCACTCCCTTGATGCGAAACTGGACTTCTGCACGCTGAAACCAAGCAAACGCCTCTCCGCTGGCGAACGGTGAAAGTTTCAATGGGGGAGCCGCAGCGCCAACTTCTGTAGAGTCCGTCATAGTACAAACAATGGAGGGGTGAGGGGGGTGGGGGTGAAAGGCGGTGGGAGCGAGTCGACTTCCGGGGTCATCAATGTGACGAGCCGAGAGAAGGTTGTGAACTCAAAGGCAGTGTGAAAGCAACTGAGTTAATTTATTATAGAACACTCTCCTTTATATACAAAACCTCAAGGCATCAGGAAATTACATGTTCCAGAAACAGACAATGTTACATAGAAGAAATGCAGACATGTTTATTCTGGTTCTTTTTAGTGCGAGGGAAGAGCGAAGATACAAGCATAATATATACAAAATGAATTATGCACGATCGTGAGACACACGGTTGGTACAGTATCATCCCAACAGTTATTCCATCATATCCAGGGGCTTTCCATCTCTTTGGTGTTTTAGGATAGCTTCGACTTCAAACACACTGAATTCATTCATGGGCACATCAAGGTCTCCATCAGCTTCAGGTATATCAATTAAATTATTCTCTTTATATGTCCTATTCATAACCTCTCTAAAGTGTTCCATCTAACGTTGTCTTTCTTCATCTTCTGTTGCTATAACAGAACCATCTCTCTTTTTGATGGGTATATGATTCTTTTTCTTCGCCCCAGTCGAGATTTCATTAATGATTCTATGAGCAATTCTTACACCATAACCCCTTCCTGAATTCATAGCTTTCTTGGCCTCACCTGCTTTACTGTCTAAATACTCTCTTCACTCATTCCTGGATTTTCTTTTGACCTCGTTGTCAGTACTGGAATACTTAGCCTGCTCTACCTTGTAATTATCATTACCTCCTCCAAAACTTTCAACACTCAATTTCTGTCTAAGTCTCCTTTTTATAGTATCCAAAGTATCATTCGATATCCATGGCTTTCTCCTTGTAACTGTTTGCCCCAAGACTTAACTTTGAACTGACTAATATATGTTCTTAATATCACACCATTCTTCATTAAGACTGCAAATCGATTCCTACATTAAATTGCAACTTTTTATCCATGCTTTTCCTCTAGAAACTTACTTGTATCAAACCAAGGCATTCTATCTATCTTTCTGTTGAGTGCTTTCAATTTTAATCTCAGTGTGGCAATGGGGAGCTGGTGATCACTACCAATATCTGCACCTCTATAGCTTCTTACATTTCCCAGAGTCCTCCTTCTCTCTTCATTAATGGCAATGTGAGCTATCTGATTTTTGTAATTACCACATAGTGGAGTCCATGTATACTTGTGGATGTTCTAATGTTAGAACAGAGTACCTCCAATAACAAAATTGTTTACTGAACAAAACCCTATGAAATGTGTTCCATTTTCATTTGTAAGTTCGCCAAGACCCTCGAGACCCACCACATTCTCTATCCCTTGATTATTTCTTACAACTTTAGCATTGAAGTCACCAATCACAATTTTCATATATCTCTTATCTATTATCCTTTGCAGTTCTTAATAGTATTCATCTTTCCTTTCTTCAGGGGAATCATTTTTTGGGGCATAGCAAACTATAATACTTATATTGTACTGCTTTGATTTGAAGTTTGCTAATAACAATCTACTATTTACAGCTCTCAACTCGGTTAACGCCTTTTCTGCTATTGGTGTCATCCTCATTCCTACCCTTTCTCTTCCAGCTCCTTCTGATCTTCCTGAGTAAATATATATATTCCCTTGGTCTAAAGTTTCCTTACCAATTCCCTTACAACATGTTTCACTTAAGGCAAATATATCCAAACCATATTTCATAAATTCACTCTCCACTTGCTGTAACTTTGCAATCTGATTCATGGTTCTAACAATACAATTACCTATTTTAGATTTTTATTTGGTATTTATAAACCGGGAGATACTTAGCACCCCACTACGCCTGGGACTGGGGACCATTCTTTCATCTTTTCTATCCATGACTGACTAAATCCATAGAGGATTCATTGGCTTGATACATCAAAGGATAGCCAGTTCTTTGTGATCCGCAGTGCCTATCTAACTAAGGCAAGTGACCCTTGCTGGTTCATACTAATCCTAGTAAGATCAACCGCCAGGCATCATGAGTAGAAGCCGAAGAGACCGTTTGTCTATTGCCTTAAACCGAATCTGTCACCCTGCTACCAGTGACTTCATCGAGATTTAGAGGGGCTTTTCATCCACACCCAAAGCTCTTATTACTCCAAAAAGTTGCTCATCCACTTAACCTTTGGCAAACATGGATTCCTAAGATACACTGCCTAGTATGGGAAATATATATATATATATATATATATATATATATATATATATATATATATATATATATATTCTTTCGAACCTGGTCTAGTGTAGAGTAAATACAGTAAATTCAATAAAGATTTTATTTATATCCTATTTGTGCATTGAAGAAAGGTTAGCCAGCTCTCAAGGTGAGTTCTCATCGTGAAGATCCAAGCTTATTATGCAAATTACGTACGACTTTCGTTGTTAATTTCATTGTCTTCTTTATTCAAGTTAGTATTTTAAAGTTTACGTTATTTTTAAGACAATTTTTTATTTCACGTATTTGTGTTACGAAGTCTTACGTAATGTGTTTGAGAGTGTTATGTGGTCACACACGATAGAAACAAGGGCTTTTGTTATGTTCTATTATGTTTTTATGGGGTATTGCATCATGTTTGTGAGAGAATACGCAGTGACCCCGTGCTTGGAATTTTTGAGAAAAGCCTGGTAATAGGATGTTATCTTTTTTTCTATTTCAGAGACAAAAAATGGGTGGAGCTAGCGGACAGAGAGTCGCCTCGTTGTTATTTGTAATTCGCGAGGTTGATTAATTTGCCAGTCGTAGTATATATCATATTATATGTTTGGTTTCCAGTCACAAGCCATAGTATAAAACATTTTTGGCTCCCAGACCCGGGTGCCATAATCGTATAATATATTTTTGGTCCTCAGACAAGGGAGCCATAATAGTATATATATATATATATATATATATATATATATATATATATATATATATATATAATATATATATATAGAAAGATATATATATATATATATATATATATATATATATATATATATATGTATATATATAATATATATATAGAAAGATATATATATATATATATATATATATATATATATATATATATATATATATATATATATATATATATATATACATATATATATATATATATATATATATATATATATATATATATATATATATATATATATATATACAGTATATATATATATATATATATATATATATATATATATACATATATATATATATATATATATATATATATATATTATATGTATATATATATATATATATATATATATATATATATATATATATATATATATATATATCTGTGTGTGTGTATATATATCATAAATTTATATGGTTGTATATATAATAGGTATAAGCGACAAGAAAGGGACAATAGTCCAAAGTACACAAAATATCTGAGAACTAGACCTTGAATAGTAAAAATGAGAGGTGTTTCGAAATGATAAATTGAGAAACTTAGACTCGGAAGAATACTGATACAAACTTGCGAGAAACCGACAGTGCAAGAAAAAATATATTCCAAGATCTCTCCAGATAGAGAAGAAGAACTGCCTCTGCACCACTTCGTTCTCTACAGCACGTTCGCACGAAAACACAAATTGTTGAGAGAGAGAGAGAGAGAGAGAGAGAGAGAGAGAGAGAGAGAGAGTTGTGCTTCCCTTGCAATCGGGGTTTGGTTCCCGCTTCTTTTCTTGCGAGCTATCTCCTTTTTCCTCCATAAATATGGCCTCCTATTCCACAGATGTTACTTTTTTCCCGCTTCATCAACATTTTGAGTGAAAAACGGCGCTAGATATTATGCAAAAGGCTCTCACGAATAATGTTTTTCAATGAAGTAGGACATCTTGAGTTGTTTTCATCAATAATATGGCAACAAACTTCGAGGCTATTGCTAATTTAAAAGTTCGCTTCTTAGCTCTACTCAGACACACTGCAGAGACTATAGAGGTTTGTGAGAGACGATCGACTACAGGCCCTAGAAAGAAATATGATATTAAGGTAGTATCGCAGCATTTTCTCAATTCATGTTTACCGGTGGAAACTTCACGTTGTCCCGGCTGAATTATTTCTTGCTCTTCATTATACGCTTACATTTACAATGATATTAGTATCCGCCAATTTGTTAGTATTTTGATTTACAACCATCATCACTCAGATTTATTACTCTGATATCATTTGGATTCAAACAAAATAGAGAATAAACACAAATATGACATTAAATTATTATGATACTTACATTATTTTTCTCCATCTAAACCTCAGCAACTAATTCCAGAAGGAAAGGAGGAAAGCTTCTGAGGTGGCAGAACACTCTCAGTGCCACGACCTAACTAGGCTGAAGAAATATTAAATGTATTCCAGGGAGACCAGCTCCCTGTTCATGACTATGCCTTTATATGGTTGCACTTTAGGCTTACGTTGGCTTCAATCTTATATATAATCTGTAATAGGACAACGTCTAATACAGGAATCAAAGTCACCGAGAGTCTTTTCTTTGTAATTACACGTGTTTCCATGACATTTTATCAGAATTTACTGCACAGCTCCTGTTACGAAACCTAGATTTTCATTCTTTATCACCTACCGGTACATCATATTTCTGATAATGGGACGGCACGATAGACCAAATCCCCCATTACAAAAACCGCTCTCTCTCTCTCTCTCTCTCTCTCTCTCTCTCTCTCTCTCTCTCTCTCTCGACGAGCGTTTACATGTAAGATCACGTGACTCACGATTAAACTTTTTATTTCTCACCCTCTCCTCTTTTAATATGAGCTTAGCCGTTTATTGTTTTTTTAGCATACTGTCCAAACATATGATCTTTCTTCATACAAATATTTTAATATTTACTAGCTTTCGTTACATTTACCTTTTCTCGGTTGATGAATAAAATGAACATTAGTGTGGTGATCGGAGCGCCTCGAATAAATATAGAATACTAGAAAAGAGTAACTAAGATTTATAAGAACAGTAACTTAAATTGGTAAGCGATTACTCGCTTGTCACAAATATTGTTGGAACTTCATGTGGACTCGCGGCGCTATCCTTGTATACACTCAGTGGGAGACTACTTACGAGTATTAAATGTAAAATGATTGAAAAGCAAAGGTAAACCATTACTACTCCTGTCTGGCAAAAAATAATAGTATGTTTTTCTTTTATATCTCCCATACTAATTACTTGGTCAGGATGGTACTTTGCTAAACACTATTGAGACATTCCCCTCATTTTTTATACTATGATGCATTGGCAAAACTCGTTAATTAAGATGTTTACTCCTGCCCTAATAAACCCAAAGCTCAGTGCATCGGGTAAGTAGGCAAAGCAATGCAAATAAATACACTCCACCGCCCCTTACCTCTCTTTCCCTCCCTCTGTCTAGACCCCACTCCTATCCCTCCAGAAACACCCTTTTCTAGTCAATCTGGCGTCGCTTACTCTACCTTTTCTGTAACCTATTATATTTGTCAATAATTCATAGAAGTAATGTGTTGGATTCTTGTTATAATTCTTATTAACATTTCATGATATTGTTGTATTTGGTTAGGTTACATAAGGAGTTTATATCTTTTAACCTAATTATCCAGCTTGGTGAATCTGTCCTGAGGGCTTCTTAAATGCTTAAAGTTTTGTGCAATATACGGCTACGACTTGGAAAGAAGACCAAAATTAGATCTCATAATAGAACTTAAGACTCATCATACAAGTATAAGAGATTCAGATATCTAAGGCCAAGCTTAATTCCATTGTTAAGGTGTAGACAGCATATATTGCATTGAACAGTCATGCAGAAGTTATGTTCATCTAATGTATCTCGAATCTGCATTCTCTTTTGTTTTACAGTTATTTTTCATAACTGGGATACCTTATCTCCTGATGCCCCTGTTATCTATACCTATTAGGACAAAAATTATAATAATAATAATAACACCTATAATGATATTATAATTATTATTATTATTATTATTATTATTATTATTATTATTACAAACTAGACTATAACCCTCGTTTGAAAAGCAAGATGCTATTAGCGCAAGGGGTCCAACAGGAAAAAGTAGCCCAGTGAGGAAAAGGAAACAAGGAAATAAGTAAACTATAAGAGAGGAATAAACAATGAAAACAAAATATTTCAAGAACAGTAACAACATTAAATTGGATCCTTCACATATAAACTATAAAAACTTCAAAAAACAAGAGGAGAGAAACAAGACAGACCAGAGTGCCTGAGTGTACCCCCAGATATTTAGGAACCGTCATACCAGTAATGGATCACTAGTTAAAGAATTTAAGGAGAGAGCAGGAAGGGCAGAACAAGTAATACGCAATGAGAAGGATTTTTTAATGAAATGGCAGCAATATATAACAATTGCCGCAACTTGTGAGATGGCATGGGTGCAAATGTGAATGATAAATTATTAAGATGGAATTGGATGGGACATATTCTAAGAAGGGGGAATATACCTGAATGGAAGCTACTGGGCAGAAGACATGGTAGACCAAGAGAGACATGTCTGGAGAAAATGTAAAGTGAGGCTTGATCTCAGAATTGGGTTCAGCTCAGAGAGATGGGACAGGAAAGAGACATATGGCTCGAATTCATTGAGGGCGGATGCATTCTCTGGGTCCATTAGGATTAAGATAAGATAATATAAGATAAATAATCTGGAATACAGTATTTCAAACCACAATTTAGATGGATTATCAAGTAATCTAGGCTATGTGTGTACCCTTAACCTCGTTGCATTGCCTGTACTAAAATCCACCCCTTTCTTTCATTCAATTGTGTCCCAGCTACAAGAGAGTGGGAGAGTCGATATTATCTTTATTATTATTATTACTAGCTAAGCTACAACCCTAGTTGGAAAAGCTAGATGTTATAAGCCCAAGGGCTCCAACAGGGAAAAATAGCACAGTGAGGAAAGGAAATAAGGAAATATATAAACAATATATGAAGTGATGAAAAATTAAAATAAAATATTTTTAAAACATTAACAACATTAAAACAGATATTAGATAAATAGACTATATAAGGACTTATGTAAGTCTGTTCAACATAAAAACCTTTGCTTCAAGTTTGTACTTCTGAAGTTCTATTGATTCAACTACCTAATTAGGAAGATCATTCCACAACTTAGTCACAGCTGGAATAGAACTTCTTGAGTACTGTGTAGTATTGAGCCCCATGATTTAAAAGGCCTAACTATTAGAATTAACTGCATATCTAGTATTACGAACATAATGGAACTGTCCGGGAAGATCTGAATAGGAAAGATGATCAAAGTTATAAAAGATCTTATGCAATATGCATAATGAACTAATCGAACGACTGTGCCAGAGATTAATATCTAGATTAGGAATGGATTATCAAGTAATCTAGGCTATGTGTGTACCCTTAACCTCGTTGCATTGCCTGTACTAAAGTCCACCTCTTTCTTTCATTCAATTGTGCCCCAGCTACAAGAGAGTGAGGGAGTTGATATTATCATTATTATTATTATTACTAGCTAAGCTACAACCCTAGATGGAAAAGCTAGATGTTATAAGCCCAAGGGCTCCAACAGGGAAAAATAGCACAGTGAAGAAAGGAAATAAGGAATTATACAAACAATATATGAAGTGATGAAAAATTAAAATAAAATATTTCTAAAACATTAACAACATTAAAACAGATATCGGATAAATAGACTATATAAGGACTTATGTAAGTCTGTTCAACATAAAAACATTTGCCTCAAGTTTGTACTTCTGAAGTTCTATTGATTCAACTACCTAATTAGGATGATCATTCCACAACTTAGTCACAGCTGGAATAGAACTTCTTGAGTACTGTGTAGTACTGAGCCCCATGATGGAAAAGGCCTAACTATTAGAATTAACTGCATATCTAGTATTACGAACATGATGGAACTGTCCGGGAGGATCTGAATAGGAAGGATGATCAGAGTTATAAAAGATCTTATGCTATATGCATAATGAACTAATCGAACGACTGTGCCAGAGATTAATATCTAGATTAGGAATAAGAAATTTTATAGACCGTAAGTTCCTATCCAACAAATTAAGATGAGAATGAGCGGCTGAAGACCAGACAGGAGAACTACTCGAAACAAGATAAAATGAAAGAATTAAAACACTTCTTCAGAATAGATTGATTACCAAAAATCTTGAAAGACTATCTGAATAAGCCAATCTTTTGTGCAATTGAAGAAGACACAGACTTAATGTGTTTCTCAAAAGTAAATTTGCTGTCGAGAATCAAACCTAAAACTTTAAGAGTCATAGGAAATTAAAGAAACATTATCAATGCTCAGATCCAGGCGATGAGGAGCCACAGTCCTTGACCTATTTATAATCATACTTTGAGTTTTGTTAGGATTCAACTTCATACCCCATAATTTGAACCATGCACCAATTTTAGCTAAATCTCTATTAAGGGATTCAGCAACCCCAGATCTACATTCAGGAGATGGAATTGATGCAAATAGAGTAGCATCATCACCATATGCAACAAGCTTGTTTTCTAGATCAAACCACATGTAATGTGTATATAGAATGAAAAGTAATGGGCCAAGAACACTACCCTGAGGAACACCGGATATCAAATTCCTATACTCACTATAGTGCCCATCAACAACAGCTCTTAGCAGTTTTTTACTTAAGAATTCAATAATGATGCAAAGAATCGACCCATCCACTCCCAACTGCTTGAGTTTGAAACCAAGGGCCTCGTATTTAGCATGGTCAAAGGCAGCACTAATATCAAGGCCAATCATACGAACTTCCGGACCACAATCAAGGGCTTTCTGTACATCATTGGAGATTGTAAGAAGGGCATCATATGCTCCAAGGCCTTTACGAAAATTAAATTGCAAACTAAGGAACATATGATTACCTCCGGGAAACCTATTAAGACGTTTTACCAAAAGACATTCAAAACTTTAGATAATATGGGAGTTATGGAAATTGGGCAGTAATCAAGTGGATTTGAGCTACCACAAACACATTTACATAGTGGAGTAACATTACCAATTCTCTAACAAGCGCTAAAACCTCCTTTTCTTACTATCTTGCTCAAAATAACAGATAACTTAGAAACTAATAAATCTGGAGTCTTTATAAAAAACAAAAATAAAGTGCCATTTGGGTCTACAACTCCATTAACCTCAAGGTCCATCAAGAGAGCTTTAATTTCACGAGATCGAAAAGCTAAACTAGTTAATTTAGCCGCAGGAAAACAGGAATGGGGAAGTTCGAGTTTCTCATTGCTCTGCTTGCTGTCAAACACATCTGCCAAAAGGGTTACCTTTTCCTTTGGACAGTGAGTGACAGAGCTATCTGGTTTAAGTAGAGGATGAACTGTTGCATCTAGACCAAAGAACGCAGATTTAAGAGTAGTCCCCCCCCCCCATATATATATGTTGGGTTATACCTGAAAGGGTTCCTTTTATGGTTAAATTGTATTCTTTTTCACTTGAACCATGAACTCTCTGAGAAAAAGCTCTAAGCTTAGTATAGTTATTCTAGGTCAAATCTGATCTGTTACCCTTCCAAAGATGATAGGCCTCCTACTTCTCCAAATAAGCACACCCACAATCATCATTGAACCATGGATAGTCCTTCACTTGGTTCCTTAGTACAGAAGGGATACGCCTATCAATTATGTTGACTAGATTCTCATTCAAAGGGACAACGGGATCAGCACTACTATACAATTGGGACCAATTCAAACCCAAAAGATCATGCAAAATTCCATTCCAGTCTGCTTTAGATTTCATATAAATCTTACATGAGTAAGATACATTAGGGATAGGCTGCTCAGTCTTCACTATCAATGAAATCAAGGCATGATCAGATGCCCAACTGGAGAAACAACCTTACTTGTTATAACGCCAGGGGAATCAGTGTATACGAGGGCCAAGCAGTTACCAGACCTGTGAGTTTTGAGACGAAATAGAATCAGATAAGGAAAAGACAACCTCTTGATAAACCATTAGGCATCCATGGCCCTTCTACTAAGCCTGCCTAACACACCATTTAAAAAATAGAGGAAAATAAATAAGATTGAACAATGTACTCGAGTGTACCCTCAAGCATGATAAAGATGTTAATGATAAGAGAAGCATGATAAAAGTTTATCTCTCTCTCTCTCTCTCTCTCTCTCTCTCTCTCTCTCTCTCTCTCTCTCTCTCTCTCTCTCTCTCATGTGAAATAACTATCACCATCTATTGGAAAGTGAAGGAACCAATTGAACAAAAATCACAAAATAGTTATTGATAATCGTCATCACGGAGATGGAACAGATCATCCAAATCCACACTGTTTACGGCAATAATTATAGGGTCTTCAATGCTTTCAGTAGACTCAACACACAAGTAAACTCTATAATGTTCAGAACGCTTCCAGAAGGCTAAAAGCACAGGCTACTACACCACATGAACTCACTGCACAATCTTTACAACCTTAGCAACGCTTTCAGAAGGCTAAAATAAATGGGCACAACACAATTTTCACTCACTGCCTATTCTCTACAAAGCTCACAACAGTCCCAGAAAGCTCAAATCCCAGATATTTCTTTCCGGAGAATACTACTGGAGTCTTGAGAGAGAGAGAGAGAGAGAGAGAGAGAGAGAGAGAGAGAGAGAGAGAGAGAGTGTGTATAGCACCAGACCTGCTCAATATTATTGAGCCCAGGATGAGCAGGTGGTAGTCGGACGATTTCATGACATCATGAACGGATGATGTTGTCAATATTATACACAGGTAGTGAGTGATTTTGCTTACAGATTTGCAATAGCTCAGGACATGTGGCGTTTGGAGGGAAGGGTTTACGGCGGCAAGTCAATCATTTCATGATATCTGCTTTAATGGTGGAGGAGTTTGGCAACGACTATCTTTGCTCAATTGGTTATTGAAGGGTGTAATATCAAACACAAGCACCGCTGGATCGAGCAATGATGGAAGAAGTTGGGACATGAGCCAACAAACGAAGAGGTCGGCATTCATTTCGCCATGGTAGTCACCAGGTTTGTATTAAGTAGAAAAACACAAGAATGATTCCTCATTAAATCCATCTTTTGTGCCTGCAGCAACAAGCACAAAACGTTCCCCTTCTCCAGGAGGGACCTTCCGACTGTGGGGCATCAATCCACTCGCGGCTAGGATGCATCCTCAAAGTAAACCATGTTTTATCGATGCATACCACCTTTCTACTCTCCTTCCCATATTTAATAAGTGGTCGCAGAGTGTGAATGCGCTAACACACTATATAAAAAGTTTCCCTTTTGACATGCATTTTCCATTGTGTGTTCTCATAGCAGAACCCATGTTATGTAGTAATCGCCATACTGATGATTCTGATGTTCCAGCTTGGATGATGCCATTGTCACGTAGACCCTGTGGCAGACTTTTAATGGCGAATGTGCTTTTCTTAACAAATTCACCATGTACATAGCGGTGAATGGTTCCAATAGCAAAATAATCAATGGCACTTGGTGTGGGTGTCCGGGTACCCTGAGTGGTTGACAGGTAATTGTCTGTCTCAGATGGTGCTGTTCTCGTGCTTCCCTGTAAAATTGAAAGCACTGCCGTCGTCTTCATGTCCATGACATCTACAAAATGATCATAAGGCCTTTGTCGAAAACATAGTAGCTGTAGAATACAAACAGAATCATACTATAACACAAATAATTATAGTATTTAAAATTAGGATAAAAAACCTACGAACTACACAATTTGTTGGATTAATATGTACAATTACACACACACACACACCTAGACAGACAGACACACACATACATATGTGTATATATCAATCTATATATATATATATATATATATATATATATATATATATATATATATATATATAATATATATATATATATATATATATATATATATATATATATATATATATATATATATATATATATATATATATATATATATATATATATATATATATATATATATACATACATACATATGTAAGGAGTGAATTATAAGGTAAATATTAAGATTTACTCATTCAGTTATATGCTTATTTTTCTTATACCACATTGTGTTATTGTGTATGTCCAACAAACTTGAAACTTCTCTTACTTATTAAGACTAATCCTTAGTTTATTGTTACTTGGTTTCATTTTGTACATGGAATGAAGAAGTAATGCAAATGCATTTCTACATTTATGGAGAGAAAGTAATATGCCAGTCATGAATATGATGGGAAAACTTCCTCGGTGAAAAAAAACACTGCGAAAACAAACTACCAACGCATAAACCATACCAGATACCCAAACTACGATAGTTAATTGTTAAGTGAGCCAATACATTTAATATTTTCAGTCGACTTTTATAACACTTGATTACATTTACTCTTCCTTTCAGGGAGGTAAACCCAATCAATCCTACCTTTGGAAAGCGTGTGTTTCCTTATTTTTACACAGTGAAAAGAACGTTAAAAAATCCATATTTCAACCTTCTCGACTTCCAAAACCATACTTTATTCTCCTTGCTACTTTTTTTACAATCATATCATTATGGATTTTCGTATAATATCCTTTTGAGGGCAAATATATTGGATAATGCCAATGTTGAAGATGGATATTATAGGGAATAATTATTAGATAAGACATTTGGAGAGTGAGAGACGGGAGGGAGAGTGAAGTGTGGAAGGGAGAGCAAAGTGAAGGAGGGTCAGCATACGTTCGATTATTTAACAAACTTACCAAAAAGACTTGGTTTTTGCTTTACAAGGATAAAAGTAAACACTTTCATTAACGGGATTGGAAAATGCATTATAGTATCAAAAATTAAGGGGAGGTCTATAGAGTGCTGTGTCAAAGAACAATTCTTATTAAATAATTAGTATCGGGGATATTAAAGAATTAAAGAAAAACACACTATTTTGGCCTTAAATACATAGTAGTTTATTGATCACCTAATTTGGTCAGTAGATGGAAGATCGTTCCTCCCTGCGTTCACACTCGGTTATTAAACATGTTAAGGGAGTGTGACTGTGTGAGAGTGAACCGTTAGGTTGTAACTGAGAGGCGAGGTGAATGTAACTAACTTTATTTCAACAGATAGTGAGTTTATAT
>NC_090733.1:53622608-53637608 GCF_036898095.1 Palaemon carinicauda
AAATGTTTTTGTATATTTTATACAATTCATGTTTCTTTTTGTAATAAATATGTTGAAATATTGAGTAGCATTCACATTTTCCTTATTGATGCATAATTTATATGTCATGGCAATATATATGATGTGTAAAGGGAAAGTGAATGATGCAATAGCATAGATATAAAGAATACTGATATTAAGAAATATAACAGGAAATATAACATGAGATATCAAATCTGAAATATTAACTAGATAGGGCCATCAAATAATAACATATAAAGTAAAGAACACCAATATAATATTGAGAACATGATCGAATAAATATAAACACATTCAAATGATAATGAAACATTAACATTGACTGGACATGGTTAACAGGGGAAGAATGAAAAATCAGTAACAGACCAAAGTCATATTGAGTTAAGTTGAAAATTTTTCAGTTAAAAATGTTATGATATAAGATAAGTCACAACTTCATTTACTTACATTCTATGCTTTTCATGTTTGTTTAGTGAGTATTATTGGTATTTCCATCATTTGCTTCTCATTTGTCTCTTTATTCTCCATTACATTATTATTACATTCACTTCATTGTTGTCTATTATTTCATATATGTAACAGTTATCATTCCAATATTCTCTATAATACCAATATTGTTATTAGTTCTTAGGACAACATAAAAGTATGGAAGTATAAAACATGTGCTCGCACTCCACAACAACACAGCAAGCCACCCGCAACACACCGCTACATGGAGTAATAAAGCTGCAAAGCCTTGGTATATGAACCCAACCCATAAAACCACACAAACACCGTTACGCTGCACAAGGCACCGCAATGTCACCAAAACACCAAGCCGTAACATGCCCATAACACATCCCACGGATCCACTGTACACTGCCCAGTAACGGTCATTTTGACTTACACCGCATCGATTTTATGGCAGCTTATTGCGGACCCATGGCGTAGCTACCCATAACACCAAAGTTCGTAGGTGTAAACCTACCTTTAGCAAAGGAGAGTATGGATAAATGTTTAAATTATGTGATTATGTAACCAGTTAAGTAAAACTATAGCTTGACAACACTTTATAAGCAGTAAGTGATACATTTGAAAGAGTTGAATGTACTATTTTTTGTGATAAAATTGTATATTTGTAAGTCAGCCGTATTATTTCGTCTTTTGACTTTCTTTTTATAACTCACTTACCCCCTAGGGTCTGGTCACGATTACTCATAAAACTAGGTAGTTGTAGACCTAAAAGAACGCTATGTTAGAGTATTTCAGATAATTGATTATTATGATTGATTTTTCTAAACAAAAAGTATAACGCAGGTAGGCCCACGCGATGGCTGCTGATGACTCAGCTCACAAGGATAGAGAGGTTGCAGACATTCATACTCGAACTCCTGTGTAGTATTTGTGTAGCAGGGACGTTTTAAATAAGCTACGAGTTATCTTGCTATATTCAAGATAATCATCTAAATTTATAACATTAAATTATAGATTTTTAAAATTATCTTCTACCATCAATTATCATTTTTATCCTCGGTCGTGCACTATCGATTTTTAATCTCTTCCGAAACTTCTGTAATTTGTTTATACCTTTTATTCCCGATATCTAACTTTTTATTAACATCTGAATGTTTTGACCAAGGGAAAAAAAATAGTAGCTATAAGATTTCAATCTTAAAAAGACAAAGGCAGGATTTTTAGCAACTGGAGTCATCAAGGATGGGCTTGGAAATATGTTGCATAGGTATGAAAATATTGAAGAAAGAGGGGCTGGGAGAAACACAAAGGGTGGAGGTGCCAGTGATGGAAACTGAATACAGAAGTAAGGTGCATTGAGTAAAATGAAACATGAAGGAAAAATGGATGCTGAGAGTTTCTATATGCAGATGTTTTGGTGATTACCGCTGAAAATGGAGGGGACTTACAGAGAACGGTTGTAGAGTCCCATTAGACTTTGGAGAAGCGGGGTTGATGGTAAATGTGGATAGGACTAAGGTTATGGTAAGCAGCAAGGAAGGTAGGGATCGATTGCTAGGTGAAACAGTTTAGTACTTTAGATACTTGTGATCTACTGCTATAAATATATTGTAAAGAGGAAGGATATGAGGCTAAAGTTTAGAATAAGATAAAAGCAGCCTGGAAGAGGTGGAGCGAGGTAGCAGGATTGGCATGTGATGAGAAAATGCCAATCAAGCTAAGAGTCAAGTTTTATATCACAGTCATAAAACTTGAGTTAATGTATGGTTCGGAAACAAGGTCACTAAGACAAACAGAAGAAGTAAAGCTTGCAAGAAGAGATGGGAAGGCTGAGCTGGATCATGGGAATATCCTTGCCTAAAAAATTGAAATTTGCTAAAATAAGAAGAATGGCTGGCATAGTAAAGATTACAGAAGTGATGAGAGTGTCATGACTGAGATGGTGTGGGCCCGTGTTTGAGGATGGATGGTGGGGATGGAGTGAGGAGGGCTTAGGAAAAACCTGTTAGGGGATAAGATCAGGAGAGAGGCAGAAAACTAGATGGCAAGATAAGGTGAACGATTATATGGAGAGAAGTTTCGTGGAAGAGGAAGCCTATGCCTTAAGGCATTGGAGAGGGGACACCAGGTAACCGACCCCTTAAAGTAGGGATAACGGTGGGGAAGAAGAAAAAGATCTGAATGTTTACCGAGGCATCACAGTAGGGCCATTGGGTTCTTGGTATTACAAGAACATTTTTATGAGAAAAATATGATAAAAGACGAGTCTGTGATTTAATTAGTGCTCTTCAAAATGCAATGAAAAGTATAGGTTGTGGTGTCCAGCCAGTCTCTTGATCCCAGTCATAAGGTTGACCTCAGATGCAACTTTCTAAAGATTGCCATTACGAAGTGTTATAACAAATAAATATACTGTAGATATTTTCGGTCCACAGATCAATTCATCATGCCTAATCATAACGAGTTGGTAAAATTTTTACTATAAGTGTAATACTACAGTTACAATCTAATTTCCAAACTCTCTTAATTAACAATTACTACATTGAAATGTATACAAATACCCATGTAAGTACAACATATTTTGAAAATTTATAACTATTCCATAAAGTTCTTGTTAAAGTATTTCCAAAACATAACCAGAATTATGTTATCGATTCTCAGAAATATTCCTATAGCAATCATATATTATTTCAAGAGTTTTGTTTTTAGCAAGCTAACACAAATTACATAAAGTGATGTTATGCAACAGGTAGGGGTAAGGCCAGTTTTAAAAACAAAATATTCACAGAATTATGATAATTAGTAAGAGAGCCTTTGTGTTTTTTATCTTCCTTCGACTCATTTCGAATTTCAAAGGTTTTAACCTTTATTATCGTATATACTTACAGTATATAGGAATGGCCTCTATTTGGTAATAAACTGCATTAGGTTGCATGTATGGTGGTCCGTCCCCTACTTTCATATGAGTTCATATCAAGGATCCATATTATCGATTGATTAAGGAATGTTTAATTTTCCTTCATTTCAGTATTACTTTCAATTTTTTTTTTCTTTTCTTATGATTATGTAATCCAATGGTCGGGTAGAAAGAGAGTGCTCTTGGAAATATATCAAAGAGACTACTCTGGAAATATTATCAGCCCCAGCGATGAAGCAAAAGTTTCCGCAACAAACTGTTAGTTTTTTTATTCCATTCCCTATCTAATATGAAATGTGAGAGCATGCATGAATGACGAAGTATTATTGCCTTAAAACTTCCTCAAAAACTTAAGACAATTACTTTTTATTCAAATGTCTAATTTTCAAGCAATTCCAGCTCTCTCTCTCTCTCTCTCTCTCTCTCTCTCTCTCTCTCTCTCTCTCTCTCTCTCTCTCTCCAATAGATTGTTTCATTTTGTTATTCCAAGGTCATGACTTTTATGAACCCTCATATATCTAGGTATCGTCCTGGTGGCTCCATTCATTTTTTGAGTTTGCATATCATTAAAAAGTTATCATCAAGTTTTTCAATTACTGTACTCCATTATGGATTCCTACAGCGACTTGAAGAAGACTCATTTACATTATGCTATTCCAACACAACTTTTTTCTCTTTGAATTTTTAGCCTTTTGGGGAAAAAAAAATCTTTGTCTCTGGAGGCTATTTTCATTGATAAATCTTTGTAACATTATCATGAAGAATTTTCACATCCTCAATGTAAAGCATGACTTCAAAATATGAGGAATGGTTTTTAAAGTGATTTATTAAGATGACTTACATATACCAAAGAGGATGCATACCATTTAAAATGATAAGACAAGTTTCATCATATGTAAATGAACACAAAACCAGTACTGAGAAAATTATCGCACTCTACACAAATGAAACTTTATCGATTCTTGTAAGAACTTTACTATTGGCCTTAGCTGCAAAGTTCACTTCTGTAAAAGTGGCCTCATTTGAATGGATGACAGATTCCAAGTAAATGGTAAACATGTGGGTAGAATCAACAGAAGATACTTTCTGCTAACCAATGGGGTACATGCAAAACTAATCCGTTAGGTTGCTCTGTGGTGAAAAAATACACTAATGCTGGGCTGCTGCCTTGACAACCAACTGTCAATGCACTATATAAGGCACAAGAACGATTCTTTGGGTCAGGGGGGGGGGAGGTCGCTAAAGTTTGAAAAGGTGCTGATAGTGGGGGTCAGTAGGCCTCTCCAAATATTTTTTTTTTTTTTTTTCACAAGGAAACACTATTAGATGCAATTTCCTGACATCTGACAGCAGACTGTAGCAACAGCAAAATCATGTCGAATTTTGACGATTTTTGTCTAACCAATCATAATCTAAACACAATAACTATAATAAAATAATTGTGGGCCTACACCAAGAATTTACCAAAAATACGTGCTAACGATATTCATTCTTTGTTATAAACATTCCAAGATTGATCAAGTTAGGGCTCTCAGCTTCCTAATCTCACAGTCTCACAATTTACGCATAGTTACGATTTATTAAATATCTCATTTGTTTTTCAGTTCCAATTTTATATTTGAATTTAAAACGGCTATTATGTTTATAATCTCGTTTAATTTCTGGTTTAAAGAAGACGATTACCTAGTTATTATCATCGATAATCATGTTATTTTACTTTGGTTTTAAACTATGATGATATAGTATGAACATGAAAATCAAACAACAGAAGTACTCCATAGACTTGATAATACTACATTAGTCATATAAAGTTAAGGTTTTTAAAATGTAAATATATATATATATATATATATATATATATATATATATATATATATATATATATATATATATATATATATATATATATATACATATATATTTGTATATATATATATATATATATATATATATATATATATATATATATATATATATATATATATTACTGTGCTACTTTTATAAGCACACATTGAGTATGTGTTGTTTCAGATGTGTATAGCTGGATAACATAGTACATCTTATTAGCTTTAAAAGTATTTATTAGTAAAAACAACAGAGTTAAACATCTCCATCACTGGAGGGAGCTGGGTTGGTCTGATGACCAATTCTGGTGAAGTATAGATATGAACTGACTAACTTATCGATATCACAGATATCGTATGCTTAGTTTATATAAGTTTCGTCACAATCTCGGAAGACACCTGCATCCGGTGACGTCACAAACTTTCACACGCTGATGCATGGTGTTGACAGATAAGAAAATTGTCACATTGTTGAGGCTGCATTGTACGTCCTGTTTATGATTTGAATGACTACAGCAAGTCCCACGGCTAGCACCTTCATCCAAAATGACATATTACGTCATGTGTTTTAAACATGTAATATTAACTATTTTAACTATTACATAAGCTCGGCCAGCTATCTCAATTTTTCCACAAAAATTTAACAACAAGCCAAAACATGGTTACTAGGTGTGACTGGACATATGTATTATTCTTTGTTTACCTTTAGCCATAATCAAACGAGGACGAATGTCCAAATAGGCACATTAAAAAATAATAACAATAATGCATATGAAAAAGATATTTCCAAAGCAAAAAAAAAAATGCATGATAAAATAAAGATCATATATATGGTACATTGCTAGCAAATGATTATATGGTACCAGAAAAAAAAACTACTGACTTACATATGATTCGGTAACTTGTTAAAGAATAATTGTTACCTTTGTCAGAAACATATATTAACATAACACTCAATTTTTTAGTGCACAAACACGAATTCCTGGTACGTACACGGACCACGGTTCCGTACATATATATATATATATATATATATATATATATATATATATATATATATATATATATATATATATATATATATATATATATATATATATATATATATAGGGCTGATATATTTTATTAGATGCCCATAGATTCTGTTTTATATATATATTTTTTCTCTTTTCTTTTTAACATTCCGGCTTATATATTTTTATTAGATGCCGAGAGAAAAAATGATTTATATCTTTTTTTTTTTTAAATGTTGTTTTAAATGTATTTTTAACAATGCAAATGTAGAAAATTTCTTCAATTACATATTACTAGCGTACTAACAGCTTTTCTTACAAACTCTTTCCGACAATTTACTCCTTTAGCGAATGAGGTGGCCACTCAAACGGCTTTAAACTGAATCAAATACGGAGTATTGTCGGGACAAGGCGAAACATTCTTTTGTAGCTGCATGCTGTGCCGTAACCTACGCCAAACAAGGATGTTCACGGCGATAAATATCACCACCGTGAAAGCCAGACCTGCTAGTAGTATGGGGTGAAGGATTTCCTTATAAGTCGGTGACAGGTGGTCCCTATCGGTAAGTTTCATCAACCGCTTTGCAACCTGTCTGTTATACGGGAGAGGGAGTGCTGGCATTGTAGAGGTCCACGTGAAGTTCGCGAAGTAGGCTCGTTCTCTGATGAGTGTCCGCAGACCAGTCACCATGGAATTAGGGGAAGTCCCGATACAACCATCTGCTGCGACGAAGATGTGGGTGAAGGACGTGGATCCGTCAGGGCATGATACATTGAAGCCGTCCTTGTCGTATCGTATCCACGAGCCATTGTTCAGTCTGCAATTGAACTCATTATTGTCAAAGGGATAAAGCTTATCTAGACAATTTTCACTTGTATGGGAGAGAGCACCGTCTAGCACTATACCTAACTCGCATGAATCCATTAAGTTTTTATGGAATTCAAATGAGTCAGCTGTACATATTTTTCTATCCATTGCGTCTGAACAGTGAGTTCATTGATTTAAGTCTTTAATGACCGTATATGTTTCCTTGTCTGGGGAAATCAATACGTGTCCTGTCAAACTGGATATTACTGGATTTGAGTGATTCGTCATGAAAGTCGGAAATGGTGATATCCTGTAAGATTGCCAGGCATCAGAAGAATCAAAGGGAATTGTAATCATAATCTTGTTATTATCTACGTTTACTGTAATTAGGCTGTAATAAAATTCTAACCTATGTTCGTCTAACAAAGGAACATAGCCTAGTTTATCCCTTCCGTTCTCCAGAATTAACTTTAAGTAACTTATAGGCAACAAATGGGGCAACAGTACACCTTTAGTTGCTAACGTGATAGCTTCTACATAATCCTTGGAGTGAAATGTGCAATTCTGTTATGTATGTGATCTATCTTTGAATCATAATACGTTAATGTTGCCAACAAATCCTGTACTTCCATAATCTGAACGATATTATTTGAATGTTCATTTACTAAATCCATAACTTTATTGATTGAAGCTAACTGATTCCTTAGTTCTGACATAATCAATTCATCTTCATGAGTCAAGAACTCAATTTTCTTATTTTGATTACTAATTTTAAGACGATTGGAAATTCCTAAACCTAAACTTGCAACAGACCCAAAGATGTTTAGTGCAGCATAAATAAACGGATTTCGTCTTTCTTTATGTTCGTGTCCTGGAGTCCACATCAAAAGGTCATAAGCCAAAGATCCTGTCTCGTCAGTCTTATTTTTCAAGTCATCAGATAGCATCTCTGCAACTTTTAATGTTGATCCAAGTAAACTCTCTGTAGTCAAATGAAAATGTCTTCTATGCAACTCATCCAATGAGGCAGAAAATCTTGAAATGGTGGTTCTTAAGCTAGTGACATCATTCTCTTGAAGAAAAATTGCTTGCATATTCACTTCTACAATTACGTTGGTTGATGTAATAAAAACGTCTTCTTGTCTTTCAACTATAGTGCCATATTTAAAATTTATACTTTTAGTTTTAGAGCTCATCCCACACAAGAAAAATGTCTGAGCGAACAATATCACTCCCAACAACAAAAAATTCATCTTGGAAACCTGTAACGAGAAAAATATATGTAATTACTCCTGTATTAAAAAGAAAACTTTTAATCACATAAAATAAAAAAAAAATTTTCCCTCACTTCTTTTCCTCTCTTTTCTTTTTAATTTCTTATGTGAGCCAATGGTACTATTCTCTCATCCGTGGGTTGGGATACGTTTTGAACTCTAAACCTATTGGCCGTTAATGTTTCCAAAATGTTAAATGGGCGTTCAAACTTAGGTGTTAGTTTATAATTGAGCCCTTTTCGTACATTGATTTGAATATATACGTTATCACCCACGGTATATGTTTTAGTTGGTTTCGCTGTTTTATCATGATTCCTTTTCATTATGATTTGTGATTCTTCTAAATTCTTTCGAAGGATATCAAATCAACTTATACTTGCATTTATACATTCTTTTAAAGGATTTGATAGATTAGTTGTAGGCGTTAATACATGGAAAGGCGTTCTAACTGGGGTACCATACAATGCTTCATGCGGTGACATTTTAATTGATATATGATATGAATGATTCAGAGTACTCAGTGCCGCCAGTATTGCAATATCCCAGTTGGGGTCTGATCCCCCTAGTGTTACTCTTAATATATTTAATATCTTCCTATTTGCTCTTTCCACTAGCCCATTCGACTCTGGGTGATATATTATTGTATTTATTTTCTTTATGCTGAGGAATTCACACAATGAGGTAAGAAAGTGATTATTAAATTCACCCCCCGAGTCTGAGATTATCATGTGTGGAATTCCATGTTTACAAATGTAACACTCGTAAAACTTCCTAGCGCATTCTATCGCAGTTTTAGTTTTAAGCGCTATTAGTTCTGTATATCGAGTTAAAGCATATATAATTACTAAGAGGTGCTTATTTCCTCTGTCTGACTCGTAAAATCCTGTTAACAAATCTAAATGTATTCTTTCAAAGGGTTGATTAGGCACAGGATAAGCTCCTAGGCTGACAGGTGTTTTCGTATGCCCTTTGTTTTCCTGGCATGTGCGACAATTAGCTATGTGTCTTTTTATATCTGTAAGCATCGTATGCCAATAAAACAATGATTTGGCTTTCTGTGACATTAATGAGAACCCCGGGTGTCCATGTAATGGATTTGAATGCAACCAATTCAGGACAGTGGAAATAAGTGGGATTGGTACTACTACCTGGTCGTTAGTTATATGTGGTGTATTACGGGTTTTCCTTGTCACAGTCCTACACAGAATATTATCTTTGATTATATAATTCTGCTGCTTATATGTTATATATCCCTTTTCCTTATGATTGCCTTTCAAAGCATTTATAATTGTTTCTATTTTCTGATCTTTTCTTTGCTCAGTCTGTAACAATTCAGCGCTCCAGCCTAAATCTTCTTGTTCAGATATTGTTTTTACAATAGGCATGGATGTTGATATATCTATTAATTCAGCTAAAGGCTCCGTACAAGATGACACGGGGTTGCGTGATAATGCATCCGCAATGATATTTGCTTTCCCAGGTAAATACCCGATTCTTGCGCCAAAATCTTGAATGATCAAATGCCAACGAGTTCGTTTAGGGCTGTGGTTGAAGCCTTTAAAGAACTCTGTTAGTGGTTTATGGTCAGTAAGAACCTTAACGGGATAACCGTAAATTATGAACTTAAAATGCACTAGCGAATTAACAATAGCTAGCCCTTCCTTGTCTATTACTGCATACTTACTTTCGGAAGTTCTCAATTTTCGAGAATAGAAAGCTATCGGGAAAAATTGTTTATCATAATGCTGAAGCAATACCCCTCCTACTCCTAAGTCTGAGGCGTCTGTTGCAATGAAGAATTCCTTACCGAAGTCAGGAAATTTTAAGATAGGAGAACTACACAGTTCATCTTTCAAAGAATTAAACGCCTGTTGATGTTGCTCAGACCATATGAAATCTACGCCCTTCTTCGTAAGATTAGTTAAAGGAGCGGCTATTATTGAATAGTTGCGTATAAAATGCCTGTAATATCCACTACAACCCAGAAATTGCTGTATGCCCTTGACATTAGTAGGTATGGGAAAATTACGTATAGCCGACAGCTTATCATGGACTACTTTAAGACCTTGGCTTGACACGATGAAACCCAAATATATTAATTCTGTTTTGAAAAATTCAAACTTACTAATCTTTACCCTTAAGTTATGTTGTCTTAATCTCTGTAGTACTAGTTCTAACTTACGCAGATGTTCTTCTAAGGTGTTGGAAAAGATTACAAGATCATCCATATAGGCATGCAATATATCCCCTAACAAGTCTCCAAACACTATGTTAATCATCCTTGTAAATGTTATAGGAGCACAACGTAAACCAAAAGGCATCCGTAAAAATTCATAATGTCCCCTGGCTGTACTGAAGGCTGTGTATGGGATACTATCTTTTTCTAATGATATCTGGTGAAAGCCTTTAAGTAAGTCCAAACTGGTAAAATATTTATTCTGACCTAACAAAGACAAAATATCGTCAGTACATGGCACTGGGAATCAATCAGGGATCGTTTCCTCGTTTAGACGACGAAAGTCGACGCAGATACGCCATGTTCGATCTTTTTTCGGTACAACTATTAAAGGAAAATTATAAGGGCTGTTTGATTTCCTAATGACTCCTTCTTCTAGCATTTTACCTACTTCATCATTTATTTCATTCTGGAATTTCATAGGGAGTCTGTACGAGGGTACATAGATAATTTTCTGCTTGTCCTTTAACCTTATTTGATGCTCGATCACATCTGTTTTTCCTAAGGATCCATCCGTAGTGGAAAAAACATCATGATATTTAGTTAAAAGTTCAAAAATTTTCTGCTGAATTTCTTCGTCTTGAATGTCTTTATTGATTTTATCTTTAATAGATCGCAAAAAGGGATTCATCCGCAACTGATTGAGAGTGATTGATTTCAGCAACGGTAAGAATACGATGTTTATAAACTTCTACATCCAAGATATGTTGATTTTTGTGAATTACTAAAGTGTTATTTAAATGATTACAGACTTCAATATTACATTGTTGATGTGAGCCTACTGTATAAAAAGCTTGTGTGACAGACAATCCGTTAGTTTTCAAAGTATCGGAAAGGATTAATATTTCAGATCCCGGTAATGTTTTCTTTATTTGCACTATTAAATTCGAAGGTACGTTTGGTTCGATAGATTGCGTGCAAGATGATATTACGGGTGAACGAGAATTCTGCTGGGTCGCGTATATTATTTCTTTATTAGTGAGACAAGTTATTGGTTCTTCAACGTACCTTACGGTTACATTTGTCGTCTCCTTTTTACCCAAAACTGATTTTAAGGTATTAGAAGACTTATAGAATTTCCCTTTGATATACACGCCGTGCTTGGCAGGGGCTAAGATAATGTTTTGATTTCCCATAGATGGGTATCCTATAATTACAGCTGGATACATATTAATGTTTTTTACAACAACAAATGTATCGGCAAACGTGCGATTACCGACTCTGAACTGAACATGAGTTATGCCTATGACATTTAATTCCTTATTTCCTATACCCGAAAGTCTAATTCCGGATTTTTCAATCGGAAAGTTCGAAAACAACAAATGATGTGTCTTCAAATCCATGATATTACGTGGACTACCAGAGTCAAAAAATAACGTAAAGGATTTGTGTTCTAAATTTACAGCATATAAGGTTGGCCGTAACTCATTTTGGCTTATTATTGTATGAATTCGTTGCAAATCTACAGGAGCATGCACTGTTTTACTTAATTCGGCCGTGTGTTTCATAGGAAAATCTATTGTCTCACAATTATCTGATAAAACATTAAATTGATTATTCAATACTATTGATGTTGACATGAATGACCTTGACCCAACATCACACTCTTCCCCTCTAGAGTTAACTATGTGGTATTTGCTTTGCTCTGCACATTCTGAAAATTAGTCTGACCTTGCGAGGTCTGGTTTGACGACCCAGGCTCACCGATATTTGAAGAAGTGTTTGTTTGTTTTGGACTCTGAACTGCATTGACATTTGGTTGTTTCTTCTTATTGTTAAAATGAGGATTTTTCTTTTTATTTCCATATGGAACTGACTGTGGAATTGACTGTGTATTTCTGGGATTCTGTTGTGTCTTATGCGAGTAACATTGGCTATATGAATGTGTTGCAGTGTTGTGAATCGAGCAAAATTTCGTTCTGCAGTCTGCGCTTAAGTGACCTTGACGTTTGCAGTTATAACACGTCATTCCCGCTACTTGACTGCTAACTACGTTCACTGTTTGTGGCTTTGTTTCATTCTTTGCAAAAACTTGAGTTAACACGGGATCGAGATCTGGACACTTGGACATGTGTTTCTTTATCTGTTTATAGACATCCAATTCCGCAGGCGTTAACTTCTTATCAAAACACCGCACTAAAGCTTCAGGCAACATAAGTGTCAAGCAAGTTAAATACATTAATCGTAAAAAATCTTTCACGGAGATGTTATCGCTAGTAACCCAAGTGGAATGACCTAAAATGTCCTGATATTCGTTAAGCCTATCAGCTATGAGAGCTGCTCTCTCAATAACATTAAGCCGATTCATAGTGGCTTGATTAAGTGTATTTCGTAACGTTAATACTACATCCAAGGCTTCCTCACCCCCATAGATCGCGCGTAACCTAACTTTGAAATCATCCCAGGTAACTGCTTCTTGAAATGAAACACCTCTTAAATACGCACTCGCATCCCCCTTAGAAAAATCTATAAAACTTTTAGCTTCTTGTAATTGTACAAAAGGGTCTACGATTTGTTTGGCATTTAAATGGGCATCAACGGATGAAATCCATGACTCCACATTTTGTGGCAAGAACCCGTTGACCCGACCCTGAAAAGGAAGGATTGCTGACCTGGCATTTACAAGCGTCACAATTGGAGGAGGATTAGTCTTGCCTACACCACTAGGTCCAGGGGAAGGGCTCACAGGGGGAGTCATGACTGCTGTATTTCTTTTCCTATCTCTTCGACCCCTTGCAATTCTATCAAAATATCTATATGAGTACAGACGTCCACTGCGTAAACGCATATGTATAACAAAATTCCCCAAACAATGTTACTAATCCCAAAACATTTCCCGAGAATTTCTGAAAGAAAAAGGAATTAGCACAAAGAGAGAAAAATTCTAGATGAGAATTCGGAGTTGAACACAGTTTCCTTTAACAAAAGATTAGCAATTCACTCACCCCAGTAATAATCGACTAACGACTCGTGATAACTACACTTCACTGCCCAAACTGGAATGAATTCAAAAATTTGTACTTAGCTTATATACGGGTCTGTGTGATGTCGACACGTCCTCTCTCTCTCTCTTGATGTTTTGTTAGCGATGTATCGTTCGAGTTTCTTGTTGAATGTAGTGCTTCCTGGGTATGTTTTGCAATTGTTGAACGCCAGTCCTTGGGTTTCCTAGGATGTTGATTGAAGATTCAGTTTGTATTCATAACATTCGTTAATGTTAACTATTCCGATGGACTACAATACTTAGTCAAAATTGTAGATTCATGTAGATAATGTTGAGTTCTTGAAGATCTTTCTCTGGTTTTACAGCTTTTATTTTGAAGTCTTGAAGATCTTTCTCTGGTTTTACAGCTTTTATTTTGAAGTCTTGAAGATCTTTCTCTAATTCTTAGAGTTTAACCGCTGCCACCATTTATTGGTGTGTTACCGCTGCCACCATTTATTGGTGTGCTACTTTTATAAGCACACATTGAGTATGTGTTGTTTCAGATGTGTATAGCTGGATAACAGAGTACATCTTATTAGCTTTATAAGTATTTATTAGTAAAAACAACAGAGTTAAACATCTCCATCACTGGAGGGAGCTGGGTTGGTCTGATGACCAATTCTGGTGAAGTATAGATATGAACTGACTAACTTATCGATATCACAGATATCGTATGCTTAGTTTATATAAGTTTCGTCACAATCTCGGAAGACACCTGCATCCGGTGACGTCACAAACTTTCACACGCTGATGCATGGTGTTGACAGTTAAGAAAAATGTCACATTGTTGAGGCTGCATTGTACGTCCTGTTTATGATTTGAATGACTACAGCAAGTCCCACGGCTAGCACCTTCATCCAAAATGACATATTACGTCATGTGTTCTAAACATGTAATATTAACTATTTTAACTATTACATATACATATATATATATATATATATATATATATATATATATATATATATATATATATATATATAGACAGTGGAACCTCTACATAAAATTGCCTTTACATACAATTGTTCCAACACATGTAGTAAAATTTGATCAAATTTTCGTCTCGACACCCAAAATCATGCTCTAACATCCGACGTAGATCATACGCGTAGAATTTTCTCGAAGCGTCGGCCATAGTTTCTTGTTTACACCGGTAGATGGCAGCACGTCAGAGGGACGCCATTGAGCGTCCTATCGGTCAATTCTCTGTTCTCGTGCTCATCTGGTGGTTGTCCTCTGTTCGGTCCGTTATTAACAGTGCTTATTATCTTCCTGTTCTCACGTTTCCTTTTTGATTTTACGTATAATCATAGGTCCTAATAAGCTTAGTTTTGGTATAGGTATTAGTAGTGGTGAGAAAAGGAAGAAGGCAATGCTTTCATTAGAATTGAAGCAAGAAATTATAGAAAAACATGAGCGCGGTGTGCGTGTGAGTGATCTGGGTAAACAAT
>NC_090733.1:53642608-53667608 GCF_036898095.1 Palaemon carinicauda
ATTCCATTTTTTCATGACTAGCATAGAGATTCACCCATTATTGTGATTCCATTTTTATGACTAGCATAGAGATTCACCCCTTGTTGTGATTCAATTCTTTTTATGGCTAGCATAGAGATTCACCCATTGTTGTGATTCCATTTTTTTAAGACTAGGATAGAGATTCACCCATTGTTGTGATTCCATTTTTTTTAAGACTAGCATAGAGTTTCACCCATTGTTGTGATTCCAATTTTTAAGACTAGCATAGAGATTCACCCATTGTTGTGATTCCATTTTATTTCGTCCAGCATAGTGTCACCCATAGTTGTGATCTCATTTTTCCCTGACTAGCCCAGAGGGTCACCTACTGTATAGTTGTGATTCCATTTTTTATTGTGTAGTACAGTTGTCATATATATCGTTATTTGTTTGGACGCATTACAACCGGACAGCCTAAGTTCTCCCATTGTCGTGACCCTGGTTCTCTGGTTAGGCTCCTGTTTAATTACTTGCAAGGCTTACAATTTGGTGATAGTTCTTTCTCGAGAGGCATTTTTTACAGCCTTTGTGCATTTTCCCCACCTCCATCTTTATCCTTCCTTCCATGAGACTCTTGCCTAAGGCTAGAGCGTCTTTCCCCTCCGTGTAATTTCTTGCACGGTCAACATCGTACCTTGTGCTGTTGAAATTGTTCTTGTCGCTGTCTCCACAAGAAATTAGCAAAATGACTGCTGCTGAGATCAGTGCATTTGTGGATTTGGCAGAACGACAAGGCTATGAGCGGGAGGCATTGCAAAGGTATGTGCGGGATCTCACGAATGAAGCCAATGCCCGGAGAAGAACGGAGCAAGAAAGGATGCATTATGCGAGAGAAAGAGCGAGAGCGTATGAATTAAAGAAGCGGGAAATAGACGCTCGATTAGCCCAGCTCAATAACTCGCTACCTCAACCTAATGTTGCCAAAGTCCACCAGGACAATCACAGGAGAACCCACTTCATTGAAGGGTTCACCAAGTAACTCCCTACAGTGGAACTGAAGGTGATCACGCCCCAGCTCAGAAAGAAGTGCGGACTGGGGGCAGGGAGCGATCTCGAACATGAGAGATACAACTCAAGCTTGGGACAAAAGCCCGTGAAGGGTGTAGAGCGAGTGCCCCTCAGGTGCATGAAGGCTGCCAAGCCGGAGCCTAAAACTGTGAGGATGCAACCTGCAGGGGAAGACGGCTGGCTTGGTACCATTGACCTCGGTGAGGTAGCTTTGCTAAGGAAGGAGGCCCAAGAGTTTTCCTCCTCCAGCAGTGAGTCTGGGCCTCACATGCCAGAAGTAAATTCTGGTGAAGGTGTGCCACTTTCCACCACGGGGGATAGGGCTACTTCAAGCATCATGCCAGAGGTCTCAGAGGAGGGCCAGGGGTCTCCCTCTTCCCACCATGAGTCTGAGCCGAGTACCCGCAAATTCAATCTGGGTGAAGCTGTGCCACTTAACACCACTGGCAATAGGGCTACCTCAACCACCAGGCCAAGGGTCTCAGAGAAGGCAAGAGGCGAACCACCCATCAGCGCCGCAACCTCGAGAAGCCAGACAGAGCTCATCAGGTTCCAGCATTTGGACGAGAGGCTGTAAGACTACAGGGCACCTGCCTACTCGGACGAGGCTGGAAAAAGTATTCCTTTTCGTGTTGTGGTGGTGAAGCACGTAAGTTCCCTGACCCGGAGTAAGCGCGGAAATTGTTTTCGACTGACAATGACCAATCGTTCCATGCGCTGCCTCGAAGCTGTAACAACTAGGTGTGCTTATGCCAATCATGTGGACCAAGAGTTCCCACAGACTTTCCTAAAGAACCATACCCTCTAACCTACTTGACTGAGCTACGTAATGGGAATAAAGGGCTCATGAGGTGGGGCATAGACCTCCAGAACTACAACTGGAAGGTCAAGTCCCTAAAGAGCTCAGATGAGAAAAATATGTTCTCCCGGCATTAGTGCCCAATGTACAGTGCCATCACCATAGCGTAGCCATAGTTAGTAGGTTAATTTAGGTTGTAAGGAAAAATCTTAATTGGCCTTGGTGTCTCCCCAGGTAAATAAACTTGAGGGGCCATCTTGGCATCATTAATTGCATGTAATGAAATGTTATGTATTTATTTTATCTTTTGCATATGTTATGCCAATTGGTTTTAATTTTCATGTGTCCCACTGCACTAGGTCACTTAACTTTAACCAATTTTGCATTTTTATTTTAAATTTTGCAGTTTTAAATTTTTTGGTTGTTGCCTCACAGTCAGCATGCTTATTTCTACGAGGCACTTAAAGTTAATTTACTGTCAAAATAACGTAAAATTATGACTCTAGTTACAGCTTAGATATTTATCCATTATCATGGTGAGACTCACTGAGGGAGGAGTCATTAAGGCTAGTGGCTTCAGACCTTGCTTGCAGAGTTCTTGTCCTGTTTTAGGACAAAATCTCTGCTAAAATGGGGGGCTGTTAGTAATGGTGGTCATTGTGCCACCCTTCTACCAAACAAGGACCCCACCAGCAAGGACTTCGTCGGTCGGCCACGAGTTTTGGGACCCTACCCAGAGTCTCACCCACCCCCCAACCATCCTATACCAGTCTACTCCCCTTTCAGGTCTCATTTTTCAGCCATCTTACTTAGCACGTGGCGATGTCAAGGTCCCAAGAGAAAGAGGAGGCCTATTGATGGGGGTGTCGGGACACGTGACAAGGCCTGACCAATGGGACAACAGTCAGGCCAACTCCCCCCCACCCCTACTTGGGGGCAAAAGGGAGCTGAGTCTACCTAGGAGCTGCTCCGCATCTTTCTCCGTGAACAAACCTCCAGGAGAGAAGGATCATCTCTTCTTCACCCTCAAGACATCAGGGAGGCAGGACCTCTGTTTACATATCCTCCACAAGGGAAGGAACCAGAGTCCTTTTTACTAAGGTAAGGTGTCTGATTTTGAGATTCTCAATATCCTTACCCAACCTCCCATCCCTTCCTTATCACATCCCATTTTCCCTTATCCTTTAAAGAAATCCTACCCACTGAACCTTGTATCCTATCCCCTATACCCAGACCACGTGTGCCATTTAGTCCCAGTCTTAATCAATTCACCCTGTGACAGTGTTGATTCTCATGTGTAACGTTTAAATCCCTAAACTTTGCATTTTCATTTAATTTGCTTTAAGGTTTTAACCACACGACTTCATCGTGTTCCCAGCCGGTAGAAGTAAGTGTGCTGTTAATAATTCAATTTATTCCCCTTTCCAGGGACATGATTGCTGTGCTGGAGTTTCATCCACGGTCCACCAAACTCCATTCGAAGCTCTTCGTGGCTTAAATTAAAATAGTTATCTGCTGTGCTCCCCTTTCATTTATTTCTATTTAAATAATATTGTAATTATATATATTTGCCGGTATCCTTTGTCTTATTGCCGACTGGCGACCTTCAATTGTTATTTTATTTTGTTATGGCCCTTGAGTCCCTTAAGCAAGGCCGGATTTGAACCAGTGGCCCGTAACAATATATATATATATATATATATATATATATATATATATATATATATATATATATATATATATATATATATATATATATATATATATATATATATATATAAGTAAATGTATATATATATACATATATATATAGATATATATATATATATATATATATATATATATATATATATATATATATATATATATATACATTTACTTATATATATATATATATATATATATATATATATATATATATATATATATATATATATATATATATACATATATATATATATATATATATATATATATATATATATGTATATATATATATATATATATATATATATGTATGTATATATATATATATATATACATATATATATATATATATATATATATATATATATATATATATATATATATCAATCATTATCAGTCGTTGTTAGCCCACTACATTACAAGGGGTTTAGACATGTCTTTCCCCACGCAGATATTTGTGATCTTTCTCTGCCAGTCTATACCAACTAATTTTCTTAGCTCATTAATCCATCGTCTTGTCATCATTCGCCTTCTTCGTTTGCAATATCTAGAAACCCATTCTGTTATTCTTCTTGTTCATCTGTTATTTGTCAATCTCATTATATGTCCTGCCCATGTTCATTTCTATTTCTTATATATTGTTAGAATATTCTTGAGTATAGTTTGCTTTTGTATCTGTGTTGCTCTCGTTATGTCTTTTAGAGTTATACCCAGCATTATTCTTTCAATAGCCCCTATTTTTGTAACCAGCCTATGTGCATAGACTTTAGAAAGGCTCCAAGTTTCTGATGCACAAGTTAATACTGATATGACCATCAGATTAAATACTTTTCTTTTCAGATAAAGTAGCATTTTACGTTCCTTAATTTCATTTTATCTTTCAAAAGCTCTCTGTCTCTTGCCTATTCGTCTTTTAATTCCGGTCTCGTGTTCTGGGGAAGCACTTACTATTTATCCTGAGTATGTATATCCCTTGACAGTGTCTAGATAATCGTCAATAACCCTTATTTGTTTTCTTTGCATTTTCATTCAACATTATCTTGGTTTTACTTATATTCATGTCACTGCTTTCTCTATTTAAATCTTCAATCATCTTTTGAAATTCATCACATGATTCACCAAATAGAACTATCTCACATGCATATCTTAAGTTGTTAAGACATTCCCCATCAATGTTAATTTCTAATTTTTAGCAATATTCATTCTTCAAAACTTATTCTTGGTACGTTTTCAATAATTTAGGAAATGGTGTCTCCCTGTCTAACTGCTTTTTCAATCAGAATTTTTTCACTAACTACGTTGTTGAGGATTTTTGCAAGTCCCGTAAAGATATATTCAAGCGATCTAGTATGGGATTCACCTATTTCTTATCTTTGAAATGCTTTCATTACAATTGAAGTTTTGATGGACTCAAAAGCTTTCTCATAGTCTACGTGGATATGACCTGCCCGCTCCTGTAATTCATTAAGTCAAGCTGTATTTATATTGGGAATGATATGAGCTATGTAAATAATTTATATAATAATAAGTGTAAACTTATTGGGCGGTAATTTTTCATTACTTCTGAGTGTCCTTTTTAGTAGATTAGTAAAATGATAAAGTTTCTTTCCAAGCTTTAGGTATAGAGCATTCCCGGAGACATTTTGTGTGAAGTTCAATGAGTTTTACCCTATGAAATGTCCTCCACCTCTTATCAAATTAATTGTTAGGCCATCTTCTCCTGATGTTTTGCCTCTTTTCATGCCCTTTAATGCTTTGTCTACTTCTCTTAGTGTTGCTTTTGGTACCGACTTAGGTGTTTCATTATTTCTATTGGAAAAATAATTTCTTATATTACTATTGTATGGCATTGCATATAAACTCATGCAATATTTATCACTCTTCTTATGTAG
Organism: Palaemon carinicauda; assembly: GCF_036898095.1. NCBI lineage: Eukaryota > Metazoa > Arthropoda > Malacostraca > Decapoda > Palaemonidae > Palaemon > Palaemon carinicauda. Next base: position 53,648,036 of record NC_090733.1, read on the forward strand.
ATATTTCCATATCCATCTCTTTAAGCAAATAATTGTAGGTGGTCTGTTCCAAGTCCCCTTTACATCTATTTGATGATTCTTCGTTTATTTAGTGTTTCATCAATTTTGGCCTGATTGTGTTTACGAATGTCTCGGGTTTTTAGTTTCTTTTTTGGTTTTGATATTTGTTATTTTCTTTTTATCTCTCCTGGAACGTCACCCTTATTTCAATTTATTTATTTATTTTTTTTTTAATCTGTGTTTCCTGATAATTTCTTTGATAGTGTTTAAGAACTTTTTCACCTCTCTTTTTCTGATTCCAATACAAGTTTGGTAAATTTTTATTCATTTCTTCTTTACTTTCTTCCATTTCATACGTAGCTAGGAGTACCTACTCTGTATTGCTAAACTAAACTCAAAAGATTTTCTCTTATTACATGTGTTCATTCTCTTTCTGAAAATTAGTTTTTCTCTTTGTTTCCTAAAATGTAGACGAATTTTATTTCAAACCATTTTATGGTTTTTTTACTTTAGTGTGTTTAATACTTTCAACTAAATCAACTTTTTCACTGTGAATAAACCCCATTTTCTTATTTGTTTCTCCAATTGGGATTCTCTGTGTCTAGTTTGTATGTTAAATTTTTATTAAAAAAAAAAAAAAAGTAATCATGACTTTAAGATCTTTTCTTATAGCAAATTGTACAATCATGTCATTTCTTGTACCTACCTCTTCTTTTGACCTACTTTAGCGCGGATATCACCAGTTCCAAATGTAAACTGTCTTTTTTTTTTCCTTTCTTTTTTTAAAATATATCCAGATTTTTATAAATTGTTTATATTTCTTCCCCCTTTATGAGATATTGATGGTTCATACGTTTGAATGATCTTTACTTTCTATTACATATTTTGTTTGATTATCCCTTTTAATTCTATCACTACGTAGTTTTTTTCATGTTACTTGTATGAATTTTATTAAAAATGAAACACCACTCTATTTGCTTTGTTCCTTGCATTTCCTCTGAAGCAAAATATATGGACCTCTTTCAACTATGTAAGATTCCCTAGCGCTTCTATTTTCCCACGCTCCCGTTACATCTCAATCTGTTTGGTTCAGTTCTTCTAGTAAACAGGGCCTTCATATTGTACATTTCAAGGTTCAGTTTCCAAAGGTGGCCTTTTTTAGTCCATAGATTTTTAGCACCCCAATTAGTGGGAGGTATCTGGGCAGTTATTCAACCAACACTGCGGACTGAGGCCCGGGCAGACACTGAGTTTTATTATTCACGTCTGGTATTTGGTCAGTTTTCATCAATACACTGGCCAACTGTTAAGGTATCACCACTCAGAAAAGGTGTACACACACACACACACACACACACACACACACACATATATATATATATATATATATATATATATATATATATATATATTATTTCCTCAATAAACTTTTCAGTATCTTGAACTATCAAATTACCAGCGCAGAGGTTACAAATAACATTTAACCTAATCCCAATGAAAATTTTACAGTTCAATTGACCAATTATTATATCATGTGGGTTGTGAAATCCACTTGTATAAAAATTAAAATACAGGTGGCAATTAGCTGGGGTGATCATAACAACTTCCGTAAATCTATTTATACTTAACAAAGAAAATTTAGTAACTGCATGAATTATTGAAACCCTCTCCGTATCCTTGCAAACATAATTGAATCTCCCCTCGTCAAAGGGAGTGCAATCTCTCTCTCTCTCTCTCTCTCTCTCTCTCTCTCTCTCTCTCTCTCTCTCAATATTACTCATCGTACATAAATCAGAGGGAAAAATACATAATTGAAAACCCTTCTCTCAATCAAATAAAACAAGATCGGGGATGTTATTGAAAATTCCCTTTCTTCCTTCCTTTCTTCCTATCAAAGGGATCCTATCCGTACAGTAATTGAAACAGGTAAAAGTTCTGCAGTTATTAAAAACTTCCTCCCTCACTGCTTCCCTGATCTACATGGCGCTGTCACTTATTAGCATAGGCGTAGGCTTAGTTCTAATTGAACAATTCCTTGACATATATGCAGGCCAGAGCATTCTAAAAATAATTGATCGAAAATATAAGCAGCCAAACGGCATTTTTAATAATCTTCTTGACTAGCAAAGTCATACGATACCACTCACTAAACCGTAATCATTAAATTCAAGTGACTGTATGTGATATTTGTTAATACGATGTTTAGTAGTTGATCTACTGAAAGGTTTAAAAAAAAAAAAACAAGGATGTGGCGAAATTTCACCGGTTTATACTAAATAGCCCGATGTGCTGGGCTGATCACAAGGTCTGAAGGACTAACCTCTCGAAACCATTGGGGAAGTAAGTAGAATATGGCTATATTTTAACAAAATTTATTATAAAAATAATTATCTAATACGAGAAACATGAAAAATAAACCTTTACTTGACATACAAAGAGATACTTGACTTAAAGAACATGTGCGTGACCGAAAAAAAAAACTATATCCGTATCGGACTCAAGATTTTAGCAAAATTAATTGAACATTTATAAAGTTATCACGATAAACGCCTTACCGAGACCTTTTGACGTACTTTACACAATAACGCTGATCCCCTGGCACAAGGATCGATGAAATATTAACAGATACAAACTTTACATAACTCTAACAAGACCTACATGGAAACCGACCTGGGTACACTAGGGGTGGGGAGAGAGAACAATTGTTAGAACTTACTGTGGTTGGGGACGTCGGATCAAAGAGGCAGAGCGAGCCTCTGCAACCTCCGACGTCACTTTTTCCCGCAATTTTTTCTGAACCTAATTTTCTAGATTGGATTTTTTTTATCATGTTACAATAGATTGACGTTACATTTTTTAATCTTAAATTACAAGTGGACGATTTCTTTAGTCTCAACGCCTCCCCTACCAGGCGGTTTCTCTTTTTGGTTCTAAACATTCTCGTCTTGAACGACATTCATTCGCCCGTGAGTTCTCTCCTCTCCCTCCAATTTGACGCAATCGTAGGTGGAGTCAAATGGCGGGAATTTTGATTGATCAGGTCGAAATTCCCGACATCCTCCACGCCCCAAAATAAGGAGCGATGAAATGTCGGTCAATTGGATAGAGCTGGACTCGGGGTGGGGGGAGTGACTTACTCCAAATAGCTGTTAGGCTCGCTGTGTAGCGCTCCGCAACGACTCGAACAGAGTACGCATAATGTACAACACACAGCAATGTTACCCCGGGGCAATAAACACAATCAATAATATACATATAGCCATACAACAGTTCAAATTAGGCAATGGGCCTAGCAATTCTAATGTACTCATAATACACATAAGGAACAGCAGAAATCAGTGATAATGTACACGTACATATTACAAATTTCAAATGACAAAGCAAGTAGGCAATGGCCCTAAAACAATCAGAAAATGGCAATGGAAATGCATACATAATTCAAATGCAAAGGCAATTAGGCAATGGGCCTAAGACAATCAGAAAATGGCAGAAAATGGCAATGTAAATGCATACATAACAATTCAAATGCAAAGGCAATTAGGCAATGGGCCTAAGACAATCAGAAAATGGCAATGGAAATGCATACATAACAATTAAAGTTCAGTCTGCCTTAACTCACAATAATCGAGACTTATATAGCGCTGCTACATGCAGGCTGTTACTTGATGGAGTACAAGAGGGAGGGGCTGGTTCTGTGCAACGCTCGGTCTGTACGCACGAGAGACCATCCCGTCCCCGTTCTCCACCCCTACGCACTTCCAACTTCCGCAGATTCATGCACACCTCACAAACTCCACCCTCCCTACCTTCCAGATAGGACACGCCCCTTTTTCACTCATTGTTTACAGCTACGTTTTATATATCGTCACCTTTCAGCAGACAGTCCATCAATTCTCGCTGTTTCGCGGCAGCCCTTCTCAATGGGCGTGCAGAACGTCCTTGTGCGTTCGTCTGCTCTGATTCAGTTTCATTTTCATTTTCACTTCTTTCACTAACTGCATAGTTCTCACCTTTCTCGTCGTTGTCGTCCGTTCCTGTGGCTGGTTGTTGAGTTGTCGTAGCTGGTGCCATACCCTGGTCGTCCCCAGACGTCTCCGCTATCCCTGGCATTCCGGCTGTCGAACTATAAGCGCCCTCTTCTCCGTCATCGCCGTCGTCGTCGTCTTCTCCTCCATCGTCATCCTCAGAGGGGGCTATTTCTAGGGGAACCAAGTGGCTGACAGCTCGCAGCAACTCGACACCCTCAAACAACACTTTAGCCGAACGCACGACTCCGTCGTCGTCAGGATACGTCTCCACGACACGTCCCAGAGGCCATGTAGCTCTTTTCTTATTTTCTTGTTTAACTAGCACGATGTCTCCGGGGTGCAGCTTGGAGGGTTCCCCGGACCGACAGTCGTACCGGGCTCTCAAGGCACTCAAGTATTCCCTTCTCCATCGTTCTCTGAACGCCTTCAGTGAATCTGTCAATCTTATGTAACGATCACGTAGCTTCTGAGAGGTGAAGGTTGCGTTGAGATGGTCCCCGGTAAGATTGGTGCCATGAGGTGGACTTGGTGTCCTCTTAGCAAATGGGAGGGGGTGAGGACTTCATCCTCGCGCTCGTCACCGCTGTACATAAGCGGCCGATTGTTCACCACTGCTTCTGCTTCTTTCACGAGGGTTAGCACGTGGGCGTCCGGCAGGTACTTCTTTCCGAGGGCTATCTGAAGGGTCCGTTTCGTTACTCCTATCAAACGCTCGAAGAACCCACCTTTCCAAGGTGCACGTGGCGTCTGAAACTGCCACTTTATGCCAGTTTTCCTCAGGAACTGCTGGACTTCATCTTCTTCGTAAAGTCCCTGCAGGAGGTGGCTGGCAGCCTTGAAAGTTTGATGGTTATCGGACATGATGAGCTGCGGGGCACCATGGGTGGCACTAAACCGTCTTAGTGCCAACACGAATTCTTCTGCTTCCAAAGAGGGACAAAAGTCAAGGTACACGGCTCTGCTAGCCATGCAGGTTATGATAAGTATATATCCTGGCCGCGTTTCGGTTTGTATGGCTGCTGTGTGGTCCACTCCGACCGCTGTGAAGGGTTTTGTGAGGGTGATCCTTTCCTTTGGCAGGGGGGTGTGGTGGTGGCTGTCTCGTTAGAGGCTGGAAGGCTAACTTGCAATCGGGGCATTGCCGCACGGTTCGCTTCGCAATGGAACGTAGACCCGCCACCCAACATTTCTGTCGAAAGATACCTATTAGAGTATTCACCCCACAATGCAAATGTAACTGATGTAAATAATTTAAATACATCCTAACTAAATGCCCTTTGGCTGGCAAGAGAATTAACTGATCAGTTTCTCCTACATGGGACACTCGTCCCCTGGTGCAGATGAGATTATCTACTAAAACTAGATTCAATTGTCTGACAAAATTAGCAACTTCACGAGGGGGTCTGACTCCACCCTCTAAGTAGGCATAAACGGTAGGCAAATAATGTTTTTGCTCTAATTGGACAACAATACTGAACGGATGCCGTTCTATCTTGGCAAACTTTAAAATTAGTCTGACTACTCTCAACAAGAATTGGAACCCTACTTCCCTTTTCAGGATGTCCCAAATCTCGCCTGGGGGGGTAGGACACATCTCCTCCCTTAACTCTTGTACCGCCGCTACTACGTGAGTTTGATGTAGTGGTTCGTCCTCCTTGCAAGGAACAGGCTTTCCCGTGGTCCTGAGGAATTCTGGACCGTTCCTCCACAGGGAGTTAGCTTGCAATTGTCGAGCCGTTGCACCTCTGCATAGGATATCGGCAGGGTTCTGATGACTAGGGACATGGTTCAGACTGAAACTGCAAACCTGCTGAATAAAAATAATCTCCGCCACTCTGTTAGAAACAAACACATTTTTATTAGACCTGGCATCGGGAGATGCTACCCATGCCAACGTTTCCTTACTGTCGGTACACATTACTATTTCCCATGGCTCGATCAGTTCCTTGAGTGTTCTTGCTAGTCTGCTGCCTAACAACAAGGCCAGTAGCTCTAGCTTGGGGATCGTCAGTTTGCTCATCCCTTTCGGAGTGATCCTCATTTTGCTAGTTACCAAACTTACCCGTTGGCAATCGTCCCTGGTATATGCCACTGCTCCATATGCCTTACTGCTGGCATCGGTGAACACATGAAGTTCTAAACCCCTTCTTCCTATCGATCTTTGAAAGGTGATGTCGCTCACCGCTTTCAAATCATTCAACAATTCACTTGCCTGTTTAGCCCTTTCTTCTCCTAACACGTCATCCCAACCTACATTATCCTCCCATAGTTGTTGAAGGAAAAGTTTTCCCCTTACAAATAATGGGCTTATCAAACCTATCGGATCCTAAATAGAGACTAACAGGGAAAGTACCCTACGCTTCGTAGGCACCCATCCATCCCCCAACTCACAGATCCTTTTACTTTCTTTCACACACAATCTGTCCACGTCCCGGGCCCATCGCAGCCCGAGCACGTTCACACTCACAGGCTCACTCCACTGTTTCTCGCTATCGAAGGCCAAGTGATTGCTTGCCCACCCTTCTAAGGGCATACCCGCCCCTTTTAAGATGTTATGAACAGACTCATGCTCTTGCCTCATATGTTCTATTTCCTCAAACCTGTCCAGATAGTTATCGACATAAAAAGATTTTACTAAATCTGGGCGGCCTTCCTCTTTAAAATGACAATTTAATATCTGTTGTAGCAAAAATGGACTGGCTGTGATGCCGAACACCACGACTCTAAAGGCGAAGGTAAGCGCTCGACCAGCTGCCTCGCGCCACAGAAATCATGTGTATTTGGCATCACGAGTATCTAACAAAACACGATGGAATGCTTTACTTATGTCGGCTAACTTGGCATATCGGTTCAACCTAAACCTTATGATTAAACTATATGCTACCTCTACCAAATTGGGCCCAGGTAAGAGACATTCATTCAATGACTTACAACCCTTTGACTTTGCCGAGGCATTGAACACGATTCTAAGGGGGGTGGTACGGCTGTCTTTCTTAACTCCAAAGTGTGGCATGTAATAACCTTCCACTATGGGATTTTTCACCTCTGATATAAAACCTGCTTCGATATATTTATCTATTACTCCCTGATATTGTTCAAAATATTTCCTATCCTTTCTGAATTTGGTCTGCAACGACTCTAACTGCGCCACAGCGTTACGATAATTTGTTTCTGGCCTAGCATCCGACCCGAATGGTAGGCTAACCTGATATCCCTCAGGTTTTCTCCCAACGCATTGCGATACCTTTCGTACGGCCTCGGCCTCGCGAACAGTGTATTGCTCAGATGGGGCGATGCCAACACGGTCTAATCGCCACCACTCGTCTACATCACACAGATATGGCTCGTTCGTGATTCTGCACACTCTCAACGTTCTTACTTGTTCGATCTTTTCCCCCTGGAACAGCCACTGTGGCACCTTCCCGTACGGGCACATGCCATTATGAGTCAAGAAAAGATTTATCCCATCTACTTTTTCAACACCTATAATAAAATAGCTAAAATAATCAGCCCAACTAATATGTGAACGTTCTTCATGGTATCTGATTGGTTTGCTGGATCGGCTAACGTGACTCCCTTGGTCAGCAGATGCTGTCTGACCTTTACATAACCCACGTTATGTATCGGGACGTCCACGTGTTCGTGTGCCACCAACTTCATACGCACGATTCTTTTCCCCATTTCAACCCTACAACTTACTACATCGTATTGTCCGCTTATTTCCTCGGAACCAAACGGAGCTATATTCAAGGATACTCTTCCTACCACCGGTAGGCTTAATTGACGGGCAATTTTTGCTGAGATGAAGCTCCTCTGGCTTCCTTAGTCGAGAAATAGGCAGACTCGCTTACTACCTTGCTTTTGTTGAATACCTGCCATGGCTGTTGGCAAGATAGTGCATGGGAGGTCCACATCAGACCTCTGCGCGATCTTTGCGCTTGTGCATGGTTTAGATTCTACTTTAACTTTGGATGGACGGGGGACAGTTTCGTTCTGCGCAGGCGTCGCATTTACTACGGGGCGGGACGTTGTTGATTGACTATTACTACTATGACTAGGGATTGATTGCGGTGTACCCGCATCGCAAATTGCAGTGTGGTGCTTAGCATTACAGTTTCTACAGGAATTTGAAACGGGACATTTATCGCTACGATGGCCTGATTTCGTGCAATTAAAACAAAGACCCCTTTTTAGCAAAATGCGACGTCTAGCAGCTACTTCAGTGACTTGGCGACATCCGTGAGGCGGGTGCCGTTCGTTACAAAATGGGCAAGAATAATGGTGGATGGGATGGGTTTTCGGTCTTACACTACTGTCTGGTCTTTTGTCACTCTCAAGACTGTCGCCTCTCTGCAACGCATCGTCTTCTAGCATTCTCACAATAAAATCTATTGCCTCGAAAAACTCGTCCAACGTGTAGTCGCATTTTCTCAAATGCTCTTCCACTTTGCGGTAGAGCTTTCCCTCTGAAAGTTTTTGATTAATGAGGCTCATGACCATGCCCTGGCCTATGTCAATGGTACTCAGTCTTTTGATTTGTTCAATAATGATGGTCAACTCAAAACGGAACCTTTTGAGTTCTACCGGGTTTAGTGACGGCACAAAGATGTTGGCTAATTCACGAGTGTCTGGTGCACGTTGCCATATTGCTTATCTAATAGGTCTAATGCTACACTGTAGTTCGCGGCGGTTACACTTAGAGATTTGATGATTCTAAGTGGCTCTTTGCCCAACGTCCCCAATAAATATGTGAATTTAGACACTTCGTCTAAATCAGCTCTTCTATCCACGTGGAGTGTGAATAGTTCACGGTACGATGCGTACTCTTGCACTTCCCCTTCAAACGTGGGGAGAGGCAGAGGCTTCAACCTGGGGAGGGCAACATTCCCCGTTGAAGGGCCTTTCACTTTATCTATTCTATTATACAATAGGGTGGAAGCACGTGTAGCTTCATCTAACATGTGCCTGATTCGGGCTTCGATACTAGATTCTAGTTTCACGCGCTGGCTTTTATATAGTTCTTTAAACTGTCGGACCTCTGCCTGCAACTCCGTTACCAAATTCTGGTAAACGGACTCAGAGTAGGTCTCTATCAGCGCCCTTTGCGTTTCGCTCAGTAAGTCTTGCACTAGGTCCATCGACGCCTCGATATGAACGATCGTGGACACCGCCATCTTAATTAACTTTACTTTACGTTAGGGGGGGGTTTGGCAAAGCAAGGAAGGAAAGGTAACTTTACGTTAGGAAGGGACTCAAAGAAACTGACCCACGTGGGCGATCGCACATCGGGACATAGACGAACCTTTAATTGTTACTTCTCTCCCACCCTCAAAAGCTCATATTTTAATTAAGTCCCGTCCGGCTCTGGGAAGCACTTGTGATCCGGTTCGAAGGACCAAATGTGGCGAAATTTCACCGGTTTATATTAAATAGCCCGATGTGCTGGGCTGATCACAAGGTCTGAAGGACTAACCTCTCGAAACCATTGGGGAAGTAAGTAGAATATGGCTATATTTTAACAAAATTTATTATAAAAATAATAATCTAATACGAGAAACATGAAAAATAAACCTTTACTTGACATAAAAAGAGATACTTGACTTAAAGAACATGTGCGTGACCGAAAAAAAACTATGTCCGCATCGGACTCAAGATTTTAGCAAAATTAATTGAACATTTATAAAGTTATCACGATAAACGCCTTACCGAGACCTTTTGACGTACTTTGCACAATAACACTGATCCCCTGGCACAAGGATCGATGAAATATTAACAGATACAAACTTTACATAGCTCTAACAAGACCTACATGGAAACCGACCTGGGTACACTAGGGGTGGGGAGAGAGAACAATTGTTAGAACTTACTGTGGTTGGGGACGTCGGATCAAAGAGGCAGAGCGAGCCTCTGCAACCTCCGACGTCACTTTTTCCCGCAATTTTCTCTGAACCTAATTTTCTAGATTGGATTTTTTTTATCATGTTACAATAGATTGACGTTATATTTTTTAATCTTAAATTACAAGTGGACGATTTCTTTAGGCTCAACGCCTCCCCTACCAGGCGGTTTCTCTTTTTGGTTCTAAACATTCTCGTCTTGAACGACATTCATTCACCCGCGAGTTCTCTCCTCTCCCTCCAATTTGACGCAATCGTAGGCGGAGTCAAATGGCGGGAATTTTGATTGATCAGGTCGAAATTCCCGACAAAGGATATCTTCCATGCCTAGGTCAACTAGCCGCAGCCAGTTTGCTTTGCATATACTGTATATTTATTATTCCTATGGTAATTGAGAAATGGCTTAACACTTTCTATGTAATATAATAATATATTTTAAATATATAACAATGATTTATATATATATATATATATATATATATATATATATATATATATATACATACAGGTATATATATACACACACACACATATATATATACATATATATATATATATATATATATATATATATATATATATATATATATATATATATATATTTACTTGAGTATATTACCATGTATGCATTTCATAGCCAACGTGCAAAGAGGTTTGGGAATGCTCGTCGTCCTTCGAATATACTCGGAGAGGTCGACTCTTCAGAACTTCAGCCAGCGAAAATAAGTTCCTTCTGCGCATGACATCACGCTACGAGCAGTCTCCACTGGCAGCACTGACTCTGATAGGTATATGTAATAACACGATGCAAGGATTCCTTTCCAAAAATACTTCTTAAAATATAAATATTTTTATTTTATTGTGCTTAAAGTACAGATTTTCTTTATGGCAGATCATACATCAAAGTTTTATAATAATCATCCAATTTTCGGAGATGGTGACAGAGGTTTGACCTGACTAGAGGTAGTCTTACTTGATCTCTGTAACGTTTATCAACTTCCAGCAGCCATGCCTTCCATTCGTGCTGTATTTGGATGCCATAATAATAACAAAAATTGTCATTAATATGGGTATTCGATATATTAGTTTCCCAAAGGGAGAAAAAATTGTGCTTGCTTGCAAATGTGCAGACGATGTTAACTGGAAGCATGCTCTAATTTGTTCAGTTCATTATAAGCAGAGAATTATGCTGATGACGATGCAAATTTACTTTTCAAATATAGATAATAGCTTACCTTACGTTATAGTGTAAAGATAGTTATGGGGTCTTTTGACTGCCCAGACAGTACTACATTGGATCCTTCTCTCTGGTTACGGTTCATTTTCCCTTTGCCTACACACACATCGAATAGTCAGGCTTACTCTTTACATATTCTCCTTTGTCCTCATACACCTGACAACACTGACATTACCAAACAATTTTTCACTCAAGGGGTTACTAAACTGTAATTATTCAGTTGCTACTTTCCTCTTGGTAAGGGTAGAAGAGACTCTGCATATCTATCCTCTTCCTTTTCAGACACACTGCTACCTGAAAAGACATTGTTGCATTTCAGATCTTATGAGATCACAACAACAATTCCTATACGTAAAGAACAAAAATCTGAATAGTTTTTATGCATTTTATGGTTACTTAAGTGGACACTAAACCGAAAGAAACATGAAAAAAGGCTTTTTTTTTAAAACTCATTATTTCCAATCTTTTAACATTCAAAAATAGTATGGAAAATCTATTTGAGCGCATATGATAGGTTGTGGAGGGGTTTAAAGAGACAGAGTTGTAACCCTTCAAAGAGTGGAAGTGACGCTTTCGAATGTATGCACCACGGTAATAAAGATTGTATTTGTTTTTTCTACAATTGCTGGTTATACCATTATGTCTTATATATCTTGTGGTTTCTGACATTTTTTTTTCTCTTAGTAGAACCACTAGTTGACCAAAGTCCATCATGCAATAACCAATTACAGTCAGGGAAATTAGTAGCATTTCGATTCCCTTGAAGAACGTTGTTTTAGTTTCGCTCCTGAAGTGATCTGTTAATTACTGTTATTTACTCTTTCTTTAACAATTTTTTGCGTATCCTTTTGGCATAATATAATACTGTGCAGTGGTAAAATTTAACCATGGAATCTGGCAAGTTCAAACAGCCACAAGGAAGTTCTGCAAGGAAGCAAGAAAATTTTCGGCCAAAAGAGATAAAAAAGAATTTGATGCTATAAGAAAAGAAAGCAGTAAAGAAGAGGTTAAAACAAGAAAAATAAGGAAATTTCAGGGAGAAGAACGTGCTAATGCTGAAGAGGGAGAGACTTACGGTCCCGGAATGGCACTACTTCCCTAATGCCATTTTTTTTTTAGTGAGAGGTGCCATTGAGGAAAGGGAAGGCACCCACTGCTGGATAAAAAAAAAAAAAAAAAAAAAAAAAAAAAAAAAAAACTCTCCAATAATTTGATGCTTTGAGGACACATTAGCAGTGAAACAATTTGCCGGCAAAGGTGCAAAATTGAAATCAAGATGAAAACTACTGTGGTGCCTAAAAGTAACCTTATGGTAAGTTGGAGCTCATAATTAGTTAATATTTATTTATATGATTGATTGGCCACCAGCAGTTTCATTTTACATGTTGAAGAGTTTTGTCTGGAAATTAAGTTTCAAGAAAAAATAATTGTTACAAGTATTTCCAAACTAGTTTTTTTGTACTTCGATTATTCATGAAAAATCGAGTTTTTCACATTATCTTGAAACATCTCATGGATGTTGATACTATAGTCCATTTCTTTTAGCGATGCATATTTGTACTGACTCGCGGCGGTGCCCTTTTAGCTCGGAAAAGTTTCCGGATCGCCGATTGGTTGGATAAGATAATTCTAACCAATCAGCGATCAGGAAACTTTTTCCGAGCTAAAAGGGCACCGCCGCGAGTCGGTGCAAATATGCATCGCTAAAAGAAATGGACTATAGTCATAGATATATACAGATTTTTTTTTTTCATTTTTCTTTTTATTATTATTTTTTTTTTTTTTGGGGGGGGGGGCAAACTGAAAATTGACCGTGTCATTTGGAATTAAATAAAAAAATCCTAGATCTCTATGACATTACCCTGGGAAGCCATCTTGTGAGCATAATATTTCATTAAATTTCTGGAAATGCCAAAAGAAAACCAAAATGTACTGATATTTTTATTATCTTTAACAACATCCATGTCAAATTTCGTGTCTGTAGCACAAATAATAAAGCTAGAAGGATATTTTTAGAACTTTTTTATGTTGTTTTTATATGACACTATAACGCTATTATTTTATTATACCACGCAGACACAATATTTGGAATAATATTTTACATAATCCATGGAACTTTCAAAATATCAAATATTTTTTTTTTTTTTTTTACCGATTTTTTTCTACTTTTGACAACGGCAGAGAACTTAAATTTGATAGTCTAATACAATTTACTTTTCGTAATCGAGGTATCACAGACCGAAAAATATATTAGGAAAATAGAGTCGAAGAGAAGAAATGTAGGTTTTTTTTTAAGTTTTATTTATTTATTTATTTATTTATTTATTTATTTATTTTTTTGAGAAAGAGCCTCTTCCTTCAGTGCACTTTGATTTTTTTCCATTCTCAGATGTCGGTACTTTATGTCATCAGCATAGACCTCTACTTTAAAATGGACTGAACAAATTTGAGCATGTTTCTAACTTAAGCTACTTACTTTGATGGCTGCTTTTCCGGTCCCATACAGCAGGGGAACCCCACTCTCTACAGGACCTCCACTGTCGTTTTACCTTGTTCGTTCGGAGCATTTAACGTTTCATATAGCGTATTATTCATTTACTGTTAAATCGTCACTGTTGTAAAAAAGATACTAGTGCTTATTCTAGGAGGTTTGTAGATTGTCATAAAGGATATATTTCTGTTTTTTTTTTTTTCCTTTTTTTTGGCTTAAAGTTTATTTCTACATATTCAAAGCTTTTTACACTAGTTCTTGTCAACATTTTGTGATTTGAGTAACTTTTATGAATAAAGAGTCCGACACCCCCACCAGACCTACCTTCTCTCGGCATATGAAAGATGGTGTGTGTGTGGGGAGGGGAGGGGAGATCATTTCAGTGATCTTTGTCTTGTCCAAGTCATTTAACCCTGTTTTAAATAATGCTAGTATATCAAAATATTTCTCGTTTATCAATTCTCGATTTTGAAGAGTCCTGTTATCACAGATTGTATATTGACATAGCCACAGTTTATGACATCCTTAGTAACCATTATCAGTATTTTCTGCTAGTCTTCTCGATTCCAACTCAGAAGCTTTGCAGTCTCTAGAATTTACTATGTGATCACTTGGGTTGTTTAACTTTATGCAGTTTATACATTTTTACACCTGCGAATTACACTCCTTGGTGAAATGTTTTCCTGAACATTTCCCGCAAACTATATAATCATTCTTAGACTTGCAATCCTTTTTAAGATGTCAATACCCCTGACAGTGGTAGCAGGTGATCACGTGGTACCTATCACGTGTGTTATAGATAACCCATCGTAACGAAACTTTGCCCCCATTATCACGAATAGCCCTCCGAAGTTCAGGATCACATTTCAGCACATAGTGGGTGGTTCCCCCGAGGCATTTTTCTTAAGTCAACACTTATTTCTCTTCTATATTTTATATTTGGTCCAGGCAGCGATTTCTTTGAATCAAAGCATTTACTACATCTTCATCATTACTCATTACACATTGAATATCATTGATTTTGGCTTTAGTTTTCCGATTTTTCTCGTTTCAGTGTTAGCCACAAATGTCTGAATATTGTTTGCCGCCTCTTCTCTCATCATTTTGTTTGCAAAGTTTACAACAACATTTCCAATCGTAGTTGACCTCGTGTTAATGTTTGAAGTGTTGCTTTAATTGATTCCATATTCATGGCAAGAATGTCAACTTTCTCAGTGAGGGTGGTAGGCTGGGTGGAATTTGCTGTGTCCCCGCTAAGGTCCGCTAGTTTGTTTTCCAAGTAATCTATTTTTGCGTTATTCGTTCAGGGCTAAATCTCTCATGTTCACATCTTCCTTTAATTTAGATATTACTAAATTGGCTTGTCTGGCTTCACGTACGCAATGTGGGCATAACCAATCTAGGTTATTCCGTTCATTATCAGTGATGCCTATCACCACATGCACACATTTCTTATGGTAGAGTCTATTACATTCACATCCTATCCATTTTTTTCCATTTTCCCTCCGTGGTTTTACATATGAGGCAGAAATAGTTGAGAACAGAATAGTGTACTGTTTCTCCATAAGATTAACTAATATCTTTTCAATGATATTCTAAGCGAGAAACGGAAAGCTAAAACACGACTCAGGGCAAGTGTTTAACATCGTCTGTGCGTTTGCAAGTACGCACCATTTCTTCTTCATGTTTTTTTTTTTTTGGGGGGGGGACTATAATATCGAATACCCATATAAATTGCCTTATTTGCTATTATCATGGCATCCAGATACAGCACAATCGGAAGATATGGCTGTGACAGAGATCAAGTAAAATTACCTCTAGTCAGGTCAAACCTTGGCCACCGTCACCGAAAATTTACGTCACCAAAGCTCCGACCACATTCGCGCCATTCGCATAGCCACTGATGAGCCGACCTTTCCGAGTATATTTAAAAGACCTTGTGCTCATCGATGTGTTTTAGAAGTTCACCGTTCTTTACGTGAATTCGTGCCTTGTATAACCTTCTTTCGCATCTGCGAAACTGCGGGATATTATCAGCACAATAGTTATCGAAAATATCACTCAGATATTTCTTTTTTCCTCGATGTTATTATATATGTGTGGCCATTGTGGAAGGGGTTAGTTAACTGAAAATTTTATATTTTAAGCTTGAACTTTATTATTTCCTAAATAGACAATTCTTTGGAAAAATCAGGAATTTTTAAACTGATGCATCTGGAAAAGGAAACCATCTAACAGACGAAGTGCCCAGCCCTTAAAGGCTAAGTAAGCTACTGGTAAATAAACAAACCAGGTTGGATATATCTTTCTCCCTCTCTTTCGTATAAAAGTCGTCAATATTACAATCATAGATGTTACCGCGGTGGGGAGTTGACCGAGACCCGTTGTCCCATTTCTCATATCCCTGTCTACTAGCTGAGAGCGGTGTTATTCATGTAGGTTCGTTTGAAAAATTCACCTCGGTGTCATTATTCCTAAACGAAACTATAAGATGCATAGATCTCTCTCTCTCTCTCTCTCTCTCTCTCTCTCTCTCTCTCTCTCTCTCTCTCTCTCTCTCTCTCTCTCTGCAATTTCTTTACCTTTGGAATGCAATAGGTATTTTGCCTGTATCCTTTTGCCACACTTTTATCAAGATTGATATGTTAGCAATATATATATTTTCAGTGCCGCTTCAATTTAGATACCAAATCATCTCTTAAAATTCAGTGACGACGGGATGGTCAGGATATTGAGGGAACAGTAATTTTCGCCATGTCTTTTCTCTTGAAGCAAATTCACCTTTTCTGGAAGCAAATTGGTGCTCCTGTTTCAATACCGGTAAGATATTTTTTATATATAGTGTGGAATAACATTTTGACTTTAGTCACTAGAGCCTTTTATATCTTTGACATACATTACCTGAATCCGTAAAAGTTACAAATATTACCCGAGAGGTTTTAACGTTAGTGAGAGGGCCTGAAGCGGTGACATCTATAGATTTCCTGTGAAATTTACCTTTTGGAAATGGGAAGGATTCTTTATTCCAATTAGGAAATATATTATTTTCCTTTGTGATGAAATTATGAGAAAATTAGTAATGTAATTATTTGTTTTCTTATTTTCTTTATTTATTGAATTATTGTTAAATCATTTAATTCCATGTTTATCGTAGCTATTCGGTCTCAGTCAAGTTGTTATTTTAAAGATGTAATGTTCTTGTCTTCTTTCAAATTAATTCATTGATAGACTCCTATATTTCTTATTTCGGTTCAGCTTTTATGAGCAGGAAACATATAATGTTTACATGAAACTTTTCATCATATCGCTATTCACTAATTTACCAGGAGTATCAGACATTTAAAGATAGATCAAATTCACTTATTATTCTAAATAATAAAGGGAATTTATTTTTTTTATCAATCTCCCATTCTTTTAGAAATTAGTCTTAGTGGATGAATTTCAAATTAGATTTTTGTACGAGAACTTTAACGTTTATAACTTATATATATGATCAATGTTTGTTTATAATTGCAAGGCTTCATCAAAAGGAAAAAGAGATGACTATTTTTTTTTACATACAGACAAAATTTCTTGAAATTATATTGTTTTTTTTCTAGTAACACTAAGTTCATCTGACAGTTTGAAAGCCTACCTATATAGTGTTGGTTTCACGAACAGTGCAAAAAAAATTTTTCGCCAATAACTCCACATCGAACACTACTATCAGTGCGAGAATTTGCTACAGTGTACTACGCCCAGTGTGGTAATTTGTAAGAGTATTATGAATCACTAATTTTAAAGGATTAAGACACTCTTTCCCATACGAAGAGGCAAAAAGCTCGATTTCCCAGAAATGGATACCAACACAACAGAATAGAAAAAGGCTCCGCCTTCCCTATCCCTTCACCTGGAAAACCCCACTTTCTTCATTCTCTCTCTCTCTCTCTCTCTCTCTCTCTCTCTCTCTCTCTCTCTCTCTCTCTGTGTGTGTGTGTGTGTGTGTGTGTGTGTGTGTGCGAAAGTTGTTTCAGTTCACACTTATTTTGTATTAATTTCTTTCGCTATATCTAAGAATTTACAATGTTGTATGTATCTAATCATCAACTCGGCTGTAACCTGCCAGATGACTGATTTCCTTACGGGTGGATCCATAAGTGTGTATCTCTCTCTCTCTCTCTCTCTCTCTCTCTCTCTCTCTCTCTCTCTCTCTCTCTCTCTCTCTTAGTTAGTGCTACTGTAAATGGTTATTAGAGTGAGCGATATCTGATTGTACTACGCACCTTACAATCAGATATCGTTCGCTCTATTGTAGTAGAACATTAGACACTATGATTAATGGTTAAGCGACGGTTATACTTGCGTTGGGTTACCTCCTTCGCAATCCTCATTTGGACCCAGAGCATCAGCCATGTACTTATTACGAAGGTGAAGATGAGAAGGCCACCGCTGACAGATAACAACAGAGTAGATCATTCGATATATACAACAATATAAATTGATAGATAGAATAAAATCATACAAAATAATTTTAAACCTAACAAACTTTCAGAGAGAGAGAGAGAGAGAGAGAGAGAGAGAGAGAGAGAGAGAGAGAGAGAGAGAGAGAGAGAGAGAGAGAGAGAGAGAGATGGGGGGGGAGAGATAGGATGGATGGGGGAACAGGTAAGGATAGAAAGAAGAGGGAAGGAAGATGGAGGGGTGTCGAGGTGGAGAGAGGGAATACGGCGTTTTTTTTTTTCCACGGTTTTGTCTGTATCTATTTGTGGGTGATCCAGATCTTACACTTGACACGGGAAAAACTTTCTTTACTCTTCACAATTATTGTTTCATGATATTCATATAAATTACCACACTATATCAAGGACTCTTACTAATAAGAGTGCTCGATACACAGTTATTGTCCAGTGTCTATGAAACCCACAGTTGTAGCGCATTACCAAAGTGCAAATTTTCCTGTTTAATACAATACTTTTCATTACTGTAAAACATTGGGATATTGGGAAATGTAAAATTTTTATATTGATTTTATTAGGAAAGAATTACTTTTCCCAAGGCTTTAGAAGATTTCATGACCAACCTCACGCGCTTACCCCTCTTTGACAAAGTCTACTGTTCTATTTTGCAATGGTTTTGATGTAGGGGATTTATGGTCGTTATTGCTCGTCCGACACAGACTAAACTGTGAGGTTTGCTCGCCCCTTCAGAAAATCGAGATATTTATGTGTGTGCTTGGGTCTGATCATCTATACGACTATACAATCTTAAACATAGATTCAGTCTGTGGAATAAATTCTGATTTAATGCAAATTTTCTATTATAATCTTCAATTCAGTGCCCTCCGAGCAAACGCCATTGTTTGCTGAGTATCTATAGAAGATTTTAGACAGTTTCCACAGATCGTCCATCATTGTCGAAAATGTGTGGATTCAGTCACTATCAATAGTAAGTTTTACAGTACGGAGAGAAGACAATACATAATGTCTGTAATTAATTCAGGATGCCTTTGGCACCCCAGTCGACTCCGATTTTTTCTTGTTAACACTAAGTGGAAGTGGAAGCACAGTGAAGGAAGAACAGTGAATTAATGATGTTGGTCATAAGTTGTGTACCTAACTTACGTTTGATTGACCATAGGGATATGATAACTAAATTGAACGTCTAAAGATTTCCGATTATACCAAAAATATTTTTCAACGTTTTATTTATGTGAATAAATAAGATTTGAGAAAGCACCAATGCCATACAAAGAAGATACTTCTACGCACTTTTGGTAATCATATCAGAAGCGAGTACAGCAGCGTAGCATAACGTCAAATGTATACTAAAACCCTCATGTGGCTATCAAATGAAGATTATAATTTCCAGTTAAACTGTAAGTACTACAAAAATCTTAAGTCATTACCAACATCTTTTAGTGCTATATGAAGATGTTTCTTCT
>NC_090733.1:53670108-53675108 GCF_036898095.1 Palaemon carinicauda
ATTATTTCATTCTACCTTATTTCGAGTATTGTTCTAGAGTCTAGTCTTCAGATGAAGATTATGCTCTTAATTTATTGGACGAAAACATGCAGTCTAATATTCTTTTATTCCTGATCTGGATATCAATCTCTGGCACCATCGTTCAATTAGTTCGTTATGCATGTTGCGATTTTTTCTCATTATTCTGTCAATTCTTTGCATTCACATCTTCCCATCCTGCATGTTGTACTAGGTATCCAGTTAATGACAACAGTCTTGCCTTCTGCATCATAAAGGTAAATACTGCATTACATAGCACTCTAGAAGTTTTATTCCAGATTTGACCAGGTTATGGAATGATCATCCTAATATGGCAGTTGAATCGGTGGAACGTCAGACATTCCAACTTACAGCGAATGTTTTCATGTTAAGTAGGCTGACATAAGTCTCTCTTCGTAGTTTATAGTTAACAGATCTATTTTAACTTTGTTACTGATCTTAAGATATCTTTCAATAACTATATTCTACTTCTCATGTAGTTTATTTGTTTCCGTATTATTTTTTTCTCTCTTTTTTTCACTGGACTGTTTCCCTGTTGGAGCTCGTAGCTTTTAGCATCCTGCTTTTCCAACTAGTCTTGTAGGTTAGCTAATAATAATAATAATAATAATAATAATAATAATAATAATAATAATAATAATAATAATAATAATAATAATAATAATAATAATAATAATAATAAAAGAAAACCAGCTAATGCTTGGTCAAAGATTGCATCGCCCTTATTACTGTCGCTAGAATTTCGGGAACAAACCAAGTTGTGATGAAAATCCTTTCCACACGCCGTGCTGTTGATATTTGACTTGCTCTAGAAACTTCTATGGTATGACCAAATTTCGCGTTTTCAAGGAAACCAATCAGGTAACAGAACATCAAAAAGCTTCACTACTAACTCCACCCACACACGGTTATATAAGCCGAGAGGAATAACAAAGGAATAGAAAGGAAAGCAAGGTAGTTTCCGACGAGGAGTCTCCGCTATTAAATGTGGTCATATCACTGACGAACAGAGGCAGCCATCCCCTTCGGAGATGTTCTCAAGCCTGAAGTCATAGTTTCAGTAACAGTGGTGCAACTGGAGATAACTCGACAACTCTGCACTTAAGTATATTATTGCTCTATTTTCCAGCCCGTCCTCCCTACCTAACAATATCTTAGATTAATTCTAGTCATTGAAAGGGACGCAACTGCAACGTTGGTTTTCTCTGTAAATAATTTTATGCCGATGGCTCGTGTAATAGTTGCTGTGATGATTTAGGCACTAATATCTTGAACAAGGACGAGAGAGTCAAGATGCAGAAGAGGATGAGACATTGTCTCATTTTTTTTCTCTTTTTTTTTCTTTTTTAATGTGAGATATAGGATGATCCTGATAATGTTTGTAAGGAAACCTTTTGTCTAAAAGGCGAAGTTTTGTGTCATGACTATCCGAAGTCAGTCAGTAAAGGGGAGATTTTCGAACAATTAGTAATCCCGAGGAGGTTTCGTTGGCCAATTTGGAATTTAGAAAATGATGACCAAGCACATTAAGGGGTAAATAAAACTTTTATTTATATAAGTAAGATGTACTTTTAGCCTAAGATGGAAAGTGACGTGAAAAGATATGCTTCAAGTAACCACAAATGTAAAAGTAATTTCCAGGGATCCTTTATATAATTTTCCATTAATAAAAGAACCTTTTACAAATATAGTTATTGATATGGCTCGACCCTTGCCTAGAAATAAGGAAGGGAGTATCTATCTGTTAACAATCAAAGATAGACTAACCGTTATTCAGAAGCGATCCCCGCAAGAAGCTGTAATACAAAAACCATAGTTAAACGCCTGCCTTGTGTTATACAAAATAATAATGGCAGCAGTTTTGTCTCCTAGTATTTCAGGGACAAAACCAGAGTTAATGAAGAGTTCATATAAAGGGAAACAGTAATGTAATAGCTAATGGTCTCTTTGGAATAAGAAAAACATTTGTTTTGTGGTTACTTTACTCGTTATGAATGAGTTCAAAAGGAGACATTGCCTTTTATTCATAGCTCTAAAGTCATCTGTGAATGATGTGTGAAGTGAGCATTTTTTGCAGATGCTAAATACAAAGTGAGCATGTTTGCTGATGCTGAATAGAAGTGTAATGCAAAGTTGTTCCTACGTTCAGACACAAAAGTGATGTTGGCTAACTTTGAAAAAGAATACAATCAGTAAATTTGTTTTCTTTTTCATTTGGGGGAGCCTGTGATGGATACATGTAACAATAGAAAAGGGACATATATGGATAAGAGAATCTTATCTCGTTTCCAAAAGAAAACCAACTAATGTTTGGTTAAAGATTGCATCACCTTCATTACTGGAGGCAGCATTTCACGAACAAACCGAGCATCAGTGAAAATCATTTCATTTCTGGAAGTGTCATCACTCACAAGTCATCCCTTTTCTATTGGTGCCATGTCGGGTTTAGGAGCATCCATGGCGTTAACAAAATTGGTATTTTCGGGGAAATCACTCAGGTTGTATGATATCAAAAAACTTTTTGTATGGCAAATTCGTAATTAGCTACGCCCATGCATGGGTATTTAAGCAGAGCGGAATAACGAAGGAATGAGATAGAAAGGAACACGAATTAGTTTCTGACGAGGAGTTTCCACTTTAGGCATCAAGAATCTCCAAAATATTGTTATATCATTGACGAAGAGAAACTGTTATATCACCTAAGACATTCTCAAACCTAAAGGCACTGTATCAGAAACATTTCAGTAATTGAAAATAACCGCCAACTCTGCACATAAGCATTCTATTGCCATGCTTTCCAGCCCGTGCCCCTTATCTAACAATATCTTAAATCAATTTAGCTAATTGAAATGAAAGGACAGGAGCTGCAACATGGATATTCTCGGACAAGAAGTTTGTGAATAAACTGGCTGTGTGTATTAGTTTCTCTTCATATAATCCTCATATTTCATCTGCTGTTGCTGATTCCATTTTGTTTAGAGATAGAAAGAATCTGTATTGATTCGCAGCTCGTAACACTGGTTAATAAAAGGTCAGAAGAAAGGGTTACAGGAAATGGACATGAATATTTTTTTTATAAAGGCAATTATCATCATTATTATTAAAATGTTCACTTCAGTTAGTCGACCTCGATTCTTACAGAACTCGTCCCATTAATTTCTGAAAGAATTATTCAATTCTAAGTGATAGACAAATCATTCAAATAAAAAAACCTGTTGTAAATAAAAATTGGCCTTTCATTCATTGAGCCTGTGTATCTTAAAAACATTAATATCTAAAAACCAAAGTAACTCAAAATCCGATAAAATATCGGACAGTTTTCTGAGCAAAACTTAAATTTCTTTGTTTTCTAAAAAAGTCTGCATTCCCATAGAACATGTTACATGGTTGAAACCACATCAGAGTCACTGTGCTTGGAAACCATGTCATTTAGCGTGCAAATTAAGAACCCACGGGTTAATCTCATGTGACCAATACACTATCTTTCCCAAATACCCTCAGTTATATTGTGTGTCCAGTCTGATTATTATCATGGGGAGACAACAAGTTTTATTTGTTTAAATCAACTATCTTCTGATGAATTATTCCACACAGTTTTGCATCTAGTAACTTAAATGTTTTGTTTTAGTTATGTAATCCACATCGGGGAGTTAAATACCAAACTGTGATCAATTCTTAGGTAGTTTTGCAGCAGCATCTACTCTTTTATAACCATGAACTTCATAAAGCATATTTCAATATTTACCCGGTGTGAATAAAATTTATCAAGGGGTTCTTTAAATCTGAATACCACTTGGTTCTTAAGTGTGTATCCTTTGAGGGCGTCTATGATGCTTCTCAAATCGGAATAGATGGCAAATTTAATTTTAACGTAAATACTGATGCTCCAGTAGGTAATGGGAACTGACTTGTTCTAGTTAAAGCCAAATGCCCTCATTATTCAATGTAAGTCAACAAACCAGGCGTTTCCAGTCGTTTGAGCGAAGTCACTTCCAGCGAAGTATTTTTCAGCTAAGCCAATTGAGCGAAGTTCATTTCAAGCGATGCATTAAGAGCGAATGTTAGATTCGGCGATTTACTACTAAGTAACTTCGCCAACAGGTATTAGGAAGAGTTTGAAACAAATATTAGTATCAAGAGTTTGATAAGGGGTATCAAAATAAATATAAGCATTGACCCCTGCCTTTAATGAAATAAATATAAATTCAACTTTATAATACTGTCCAAGTGCAAAAATATACATAAAAAGGTATATCAAGAGTTTGACAATGATTATCAAAAGAAATATAATCATTAATCACAAATAAATAGTACCAAAATGATGAGACAATTACTACAGTATTTCCAACTCCAATGCTCATGCTTTCCGTATAATTATTGTCATTTGTGCAATTTCAAGTTGTGTTTAATCATCCTTTGCTATTACATGCCTCCCATTGCCATATAATATGCTTAAGCCTTAGAGTGGCTTAGTTCTTTCTATACATATATTATTTCAATGATGGGTAAATGTGCAAGTACTTACTATTAAATAGAATACCGATAATTCACATGTCCTCGCTATACGAAAAACTGGAGTTTATTGATTTTAAAACGCTAGATTCTAGTTTCCCGCTAGACAGCAAGATTATCTTATCGCTTTTAGTGGTACTTATACTACTCATCGCTTAAACTGTTCATCGCTTAAACAATTCCGCTGAAAACAAACATCGCATAAAGAATATCGCTCAAAACGACTTCGCTGAAACAGACTTCGTCGAACTGGTATAGAACCGTTCTTTGCTCTATTAGTACTTGACACTTGCTCACTTTCCTTATCAATATCTTACTATACACATTCCCTGATTTGGTTCTATACCAGCTCGACGAAGTCCGTTTCAGCGAAGTACTGATGGAGCAAAGAACAATGCGAAAGAGAACGGAACGATCAATTGATTGTAAGGAAACAATTTCAGGATGCC
>NC_090733.1:53687608-53695108 GCF_036898095.1 Palaemon carinicauda
CTCTCTTCTATTGTTGGAATGATCCAACAAATGCAGAAGGAGAATCAGGAGAAGGCGGCTGCAATGGAACTGCGGATGCAGTGCCTTGCAGAATCACATGGGCCCCAGAAAAAGCTCAATGTGAAAGACCTTCCCTTGTGCTCAGATGCTAACCCATGGAGGTATGCTGAGCACATGCCGATGACGACTGGAAAGATCGTCATCGGATAAGCTGGGCTCAGTTCCCCTGGAGGAGGTGGAATTCTGGCCCAGCAAGGCATCATATCCGGACTGTTATGTCCGGCTGAGGAAGGAACCAGCTTCAAAGGAGGAGACAGAGCCGAAGGAGGTCATAGTGATGGACCATGCTAAGGCTCAAGCTCTACTTTCATCCTCGATGAAAGAGAGGGGCTTCTCTAACTCAAAGGTAGCCGCATTGAGCAAGAAGCTCCCTTCCTTTGTGTCCTCGCCTGCTAGAGCCTTCCCCTTTTTACAGAAAGGGTTTGCGGCTGTACTAAAAGCAGTCGAGGCCGGCAAGCCTTGCCCCTCCCTGGAGGAGTGTAAACCCTTGTCGCTGGCCCTGCCTATGGACCACAAAGACTGGAAGGACGTCCATCTTACGTTCTCAGTTGGAAAGTTGGAGGCTGATATTGCCGGACGTCAGTTCGGCGAGGACCTCCCTAAGCTGTCTGACTTTCTTTTGCGAAGAGAGTTCGAGACAAAAGAAAGACTGGCTGCCTCAATGTCTCTTCAGACTACTCTCGAGATGATGGCAAGTGACCCCAAGGTCCATGAAATGTTCATGGTGGTGGCCAAGACTCATCTGGCCACAGTGACGAAGGACCTTTATGGCTTCGTCAAGGCAAGGAGAGCTTGTAGGGAGTTCGTGTTCACCTCGGCTATGGTGAGGCACGAGCCAAGGAAACTAATCTCCTCCAACATTTGGGGAAAAGACCTTTTCCCTACCGACTTGGTCAAAGAAGTTGTTGATAAGGCCGCCTTGGAGAATAGAAACCTTCTCCACAAGTGGGGCCTGGCTATCAAAAGAAAGTCTTCCCCGGATGAGGGTCCTCAACCAAAGAGGAAGACTATGAGGACTAGGCTACCGTCTCGGCCAGCCAAGCCTGTTAGACAGCAACAGCAACTGCAATTGCCATTGCCTCCAGTACCCCAGATCGTGGCACAAACCCCGACCACTTTTCAGTGGGTACCCCAGGCCGTGTCGACACAGTCCACGGCATTCACCCCAGCGTTCGAAGGGCAGTCTACTTCCTTTCGAGCAAAGCCTAGAGGAGCAGCCAGAGGCTCGTCTAGGCGCCCCTCAACGGGAAGGGGATTCAGGGGTGGTCGTGGTCAGGGAGGCAATGTTGAGGATTTATTTTTGTTTTATTTTAATTTTTGTTTTTTGCCAAATCCTGAGAGAGAGAGAGAGAGAGAGAGAGAGAGAGAGAGAGAGAGAGAGAGAGAGAGTGAGAGAGAGAGAGAGAGAGAGAGATATTGTGTTAGCGAGCGAAAGTAGTTAGGTTAACGATCGTTTGTGGTGAGAAAGACTGTTGGTATAAATGAGTTTGTTTGTTTATGTTTTAGTTAGGTTACGACAGTGGCGAATGTCTTGGGTGAATGCTTATTTTGATAGGACTGCTGCTCGATTCAGTTGTGTTTGAATGCTGGATTTTACTTATTTATTATTTTTCTTTACCAGCGAGGAAGTGATTTTTGATTTTCTGAGCCGTAATTCCTCCTTTGGTGAGGCCAACTCCTTTGGAGAGTTATTTTCCGAATGCTGATATATAGTTGATGACCTGGCCTGTGATTGATTTTGTATTAAGACTGCTCTTTGGATTGACGATTGATGATGACCGGCCCGTTTACTTTCGATTGCTGCTATTGATGATGATAATAATGATGATGATGATGACGATGATGACGACATCCAAGACCCCAATTAGGGAGGCAGTGGTGGCAACTTGCCGCACAGTTTAACCTGTTAATCACAGATTGAGGGTTGTGCCATGAAAGACAGTTCCGCAGTTTGTGAACGACTGTGTTGCAAATAACATATAAAAGCATACAAACTTTGGTGTCGGTGAACTCGTAATATATATGTGTTTTGTGTTTTCATGTTTGGGTTGCGGTTAGTTTTCAGTTTTGATAGGATTTATTGGATTGCGGAAAGGTTTTTTTGTTAATTATGTAATTAGTTTTAAGTTTTTGATTAGTTTTAAGTGTTCATTTTGATTGTGGATGGTTTTTGGTATTGATTATTTTAGTTTTAAGAAATAGAGTTCTAAGGATATGTTTTTGTTTATTTCGTCCTTTTGTCTAAGAGTCTGGTTTTAGATAACGTAAGGGGAAAGTTTGTGTTGAGGAGACAATTGTCTGTTTAGTGTGATTCAAGGGTGTGGGGGTTGTTTGTGCAACATCCCGCCACATTATTTTGGCGCCCGAACAGGGACTGCCGAGGTGGGATTGAAGCTAGACTCTTGGACAAAGGACTGCATTTGGATATGAAATTAGATTAAGGTTGATGAAAATGGAAGAGCAGAACAAGTTACTGAAGGAGGAATTGCGGCTGAGTAAGGAGCGTGAGGAGAAATTGTTGCAAGAGAATAAGTGGTTAAGGTGTGAGAATGAGGAGATGCATAGGAAACTGAGGGAAATTCAGGGAACTGTAGAGAGAGTGGAAGAGGGTGTTGAGATGAGGATGCGAGAGAATGAAGAACGGACGGAGAAACGAATGGAAGATATGATGGGGCAAGTCATGGGGATGATGAAAACTATAATGGGTGAAGGCGCAGTCGTAGGAGTGTCCTCTGTTTCGGGTAATGGGTTGATAGTGGATGAGAAGGCTAAGGTTAGTGATAATGGGAAAGGAAGTGATAGTGATAGTAATAGTAATAGTGATAGTGAGATTGAAGATAAGGGAATCAGGCATAGTAAGGATGAACAAAAATGTAATAGGAAGAATAAGAAAGGTAAAAGTGATGTAAAGAAAGAGAAGAAAAAGTGTCAGGATGATAGCAAGGATGATCGTGAATGGGTGAAAGTGGTAAGTAAGAAAAAGGGTAAGAAGGGAATGGTTAAGGATAGGAATTTAAGTGTGGAAGTGGATTCATTATATTCAAATGAGGAAGAAGGTAACAAGGGAGTAGACAGTGATGATAGCAGTGAGAATGAACGTGATGTGTGTAAGACTGTGTTTATGAGAGAGGTACCTCGGTGTGAAAGGTTCAATGAGCATAGCAATAGGGATGTATATGATTTTTTCAAGGAGTATGAGAGGTATTGTCAGGATAAGTATGGTGATAGTAAGAGAGTTTGGGCTAGGGAGTTAGGAGAATATTTGACTGGGTATTTGTTGACGATGTATGGAGTGATAATGAGTGTAGGTGACGTTGATTATGAAAGTGTGAAAAAGAGAATAATTGAGCAGGTAAAACGTATGAAAGGGAGTGTTAGGTATAAGCGTAAGAATGATTTTGATGAGGCAAGGATGAATGCAGGAGAAGCTATATCAATGTACGTATGTAGGTTGGAAACGTTAGCTAGGAAGAAGTATGGGGATGAAGGTATAAATGAGAATAAGGAGTTAATGAAGAAGTTTTTGGCTACAGTACCTGAGAATGTGTGTGAATTTATTAATTTGAAACGCAAAGAGAAAATGAGGTGGACACAAGAGAGATTGACATGGGATGATATACTAGAGATAGTTGAGGATTATGAGTTAGATAGGTGCATGAAAGAAAGTAAATCTGTGAGTGTAAGAACTGGAATGGAAGAAAGTGTAATAGAATTTGGTAGTTATAAGGATGCAATTTTGAGAGGACCAATGAGGGTAGCTGATAATGTAGTAGATAGGAGTGTTAGGGCGAGTAATGTGGGAATATCTGTAAGGACAAATGAAGGGTTTAGGCAAGGGAATCAGGTTTGGAGGGATAGGAGTGTGAGTGCACATCGAGGTATGTCAGATAGCCGTGTCCGTGATGAAAAGTGTTATAGGTGTGGGAAAGTAGGTCATAAGAAGAATGAATGTAGATGGGCATTAGGAGCATGTTTCGGGTGTGGAGAGACAGGGCATCGTATTAGCGACTGTAAGAAAGAGAAAGTGATTAAGTGTTATCGGTGTGGTATGACAGGGCACATAGCGAGTGGATGTCGGAGTAATCGTACAAATGTGATTTGCGGTAATTGTGGTAAGGATGGTCATTATGCTAGAATGTGCAAGGAGCCACGGGGTAAGTGTTCTGAATGTGGTGCAGATGGGCATGTAGCTAGAGTATGTAGGAAGAAGGGAGTAAGTCAGCCAGGATGTTCGGGAAACTAGAGTGTAAGAGGGTTCAGATGGGTGAGTCCTCCTGTGTGTGTGGAAGGAATAGGATTAATGTTTGTGAGAATGGGATGAGTAATTGGTTGGAAATGAGAAAGTATGAATCTAGTATGCATGAGAAGTTAGGGCTGGAAAATAAACAATTAGTGTTAGTTGAATATAGGAAAAAGAAGCGTTTGAAAGTTTTAAGTAAGGATGAAAAAAGGGAAAATTTTATAAGTAAAAGTGAGAATAGAAAAAAGTATGACAAGGGTGTAAATGTACAAGTGAGTGTGGAGGATAAATGTATTAATACAGATGAAACGTGGCTGAGTATGAATGATACTTATAGTGTATGTGGCTTTTCGTTAGATGATGTAAAAGAAAAAATGAATAACGCAAGAATGAGAGACAGGAGAATGATAAGTAGCATGAATGAATCTTTTGCTAAAGTTGAGAATGTTTTTGATGAAATGGATGAACTGTTTACAGAAATGAGTGTAATTATAGGGCCAAACGAGAACGAGGTAGATGGGATTGTACATGATATATTAGATGATAGGGATTTAGATAGGAATAGTGTTAATGTAGCGAATGATTGTGATCAGGAAGAAGTGAATGAGAGAGTATATGGAGGCCCAGTTACTCGGAGTAGAGGTCCCGTTCCCGACTGCGACTGGGTTATGAAAAAAGTAATGTAAGTGTTGTGTGAGAAGGATTTGGCAAAGTAAGGGGGGGAGGAATGTGGAGGATTTATTTTTGTTTTATTTTAATTTTTGTTTTTTGCCAAATCCTGAGAGAGAGAGAGAGAGAGAGAGAGAGAGAGAGAGAGAGAGAGAGAGAGAGAGAGAGAGAGAGAGAGAGAGAGAGATATTGTGTTAGCGAGCGAAAGTAGTTAGGTTAACGATCGTTTGTGGTGAGAAAGACTGTTGGTATAAATGAGTTTGTTTGTTTATGTTTTAGTTAGGTTACGACAGTGGCGAATGTCTTGGGTGAATGCTTATTTTGATAGGACTGCTGCTCGATTCAGTTGTGTTTGAATGCTGGATTTTACTTATTTATTATTTTTCTTTACCAACGAGGAAGTGATTTTTGATTTTCTGAGCCGTAATTCCTCCTTTGGTGAGGCTAACTCCTTTGGAGAGTTATTTTCCGAATGCTGATATATAGTTGATGACCTGGCCTGTGATTGATTTTGTATTAAGACTGCTCTTTGGATTGACGATTGTTGATGACCGGCCCGTTTACTTTCGATTGCTGCTATTGATGATGATAATAATGATGATGATGATGACGATGATGACGACATCCAAGACCCCAATTAGGGAGGCAGTGGTGGCAACTTGCCACACAGTTTAACCTGTTAATCACAGATTGAGGGTTGTGCCGTGAAAGACAGTTCGGCAGTTTGTGAACGACTGTGTTGCAAATAACATATAAAAGCATACAAACTTTGGTGTCGGTGAACTCATAATATATATGTGTTTTGTGTTTTCATGTTTGGGTTGCGGTTAGTTTTCAGTTTTGATAGGATTTATTTGATTGCGGAAAGGTTTTTTTTGTTAATTATGTAATAAGTTTTAAGTTTTTGATTAGTTTTAAGTGTTCATTTTGATTGTGGATGGTTTTTGGTATTGATTATTTTAGTTTTAAGAAATAGAGTTCTAAGGATATGTTTTTGTTTATTTCGTCCTTTTGTCTAAGAGTCTGGTTTTAGATAACGTAAGGGGAAAGTTTGTGTTGAGGAGACAATTGTCTGTTTAGTGTGATTCAAGGGTGTGGGGGTTGTTTGTGCAACATCCCGCCACAGCAAGACCTCAGGACGGCAGTCCAAGTGAGATGATACCGGTAGGAGGGAGACTTCTGAAATTTCGGGATCGGTGGACCTTCGATCCCTGGGCCCACAGCCTACTCAAGAATGGACTGGGCTGGAGCTGGTACAGCACTCCACCCCCGTGCCTTCGGTTTTTCCAACACTCCACCCCCGCTCTGGAGGAGTACGTTCAAGAACTGTTGGAGGAAAAAAGGTGATCCGAAGGGTGAAGCCCATCAATTTCTAAGGGAGGCTGTTTTGTGTTCCCAAGAAAGACTCGGAAAAGCTCAGAGTCATTCTGGACTTGTCGCCACTCAACAAGTTCATAGTGAATTGCAAATTCGAAATGCTAACACTGCAACACATAAGGACCTTACTGCCCAAGAGGGCATATTCCGTCTCTATAGACTTGTCAGACGCCTATTGGCACATTCCAATCAGCCGTCGACTCTCCCCCTACCTAGGGTTCAGGCTACAACGAAGACTATACGCCTTCGGAGCCATGCCATTCGGGCTAAACATAGCCCCAAGGATTTTTACGAAGCTTGCGAGCGTAGCTCTCAAACAATTACGCCTAAAGGGAATTCAGGTAGTAGCCTACCTGGACGACTGGTTGGTGTGGGCAGCATCCGAGACAGAATGCTTGCAAGCTTCCAGTCAAGTGATCCAGTTCCTAGAGTACCTAGGCTTCAAGATCAACAGAAAAAAGTCTCGACTTTCTCCATCTCAAAAGTTCCAGTGGCTGGGAATCCACTGGGACCTTTTGTCACACCGTTTCTCCATCCCGGCGAAGAAAAGGAAGGAGATAGCGGGTTCTGTCAAGAGACTTCTAGATTCCGAAAGGATATCAAGACGCGAGCAGGAGAGGGTACTGGGCTCTCTCCAGTTTGCTTCGGTGACAGACCCAGTGCTAAGAGCACAGCTAAAGGATGCAACCGGAGTTTGGAGAAGTTATGCATCAAACGCGCGAAGAGATCTGAGAAGACCAGTTCCACTTCGACTAAGTACTCTTCTCAGGCCTTGGTCCCAAGCCAGACATCTAAAGAAGTCGGTTCTTCTTCACCCACCTCCCCCGTCGGTGACGATTCACTCAGACGCCTCGAAGGAGGGATGGGGAGGTCACTCTCATCGGAAAAAAGTCCAGGGGACTTGGTCCAAGCTATTCAAGACCTTTCACATAAACTTTCTAGAAGCTATGGCAGTGCTCCTTACCTTAAAGAAAGTCTCCCCGCATCACTCGATCCACATAAGGTTGGTGATGGACAGCGAGGTAGTTGTGAGATGCTTGAATCGACAAGGATCGAGGTCACCACCTCTCATCCAGGTGATGTTGGCCATCTTCCGAATGGCGGAAAAGAAGATGTAGTACCTGTCGGCAGTTCACCTTCAAGGAGTCCGCAAT
>NC_090733.1:53715108-53725108 GCF_036898095.1 Palaemon carinicauda
TTATTATTATTATTATTATTATTATTATTATTATTATTATTATTATTATTATCATTATTATTTCTTATTTTTATTTTTATTTTATTTCTATTAGCATTATCATTATCATTATAATTTTTATTTTTATCTTTATTATCATTATTATTATTATTATTATTATTATTATTATTATTATTATTATTATTATTATTATTATTATTGTTGTTGTTATTATTATTATTTTCATTTATATTATTATTATTATTATTATTATTATTTCTATTTTCATTTATATTATTATTATTATTATTATTATTATTATTATTATTATTATTATTATTTTTTATTATTATTATTATTATTATTATTATTATTATTATTATTATTATTATTATTATTATTATTATTAACACCACCTTCATCATAATTATCTAATTCTACACAGTACATTAAACATGTCTATGTTACCCAAACTTAATAACGAAGGTGATGTTGCGTATTTTATTATTATTATTATTATTATTATTATTATTATTATTATTATTATTATTATTATTATTATTATTATTATTATTAGCTAAGCTATAACCTTCGTTGGAAAAGTGGGATGCTATAAGCCCAAGGGCTCTGATATGGAAAAGTAGCCCAGCGAGGAAAGGAAATAGGGAAATAAATAAACTATATGAGAAAAAATGAACAATTAAAATAAAATATAAGAGCAGTAAAAACATCAAAACATAATTTTCATATATAAACTATAAAAGCAGACTGTTGTAAGCCTAATCAACATGAAAATATTTGTTGCAAGTTTGAGCTTTTGAAATTCTATCGATTCAATTACCCGATTAGGAAAACCATTCGACAACTTGGTCACAACTGGAATAAAACTTATAGAATACTGCGTGGTATTGAGCCTCATGAATGAGAATTAACTGCATATCTAGTGTTATGAACAGGATGGTACTGGCCGGGGAGATCTAAATGTAAAGGATGGTTAGAACCATAAAAAGTATTTTGCAACATACATAACGAATTAATTAAAGGACAGTGCCAGAGATTAATATCGAGATTAAGATTAAGCAGATTTAGTAGACTTTAAGTTCTCGTCCAACAAACTAAATTGGGAATCAGCAGCTGAAGACCAGACAGGAGAGCAATACTGGAAACAGGTTACAATTAAAAGATTTAAAACACTTCTTCAGTATAGATTGATCAATGAATATCTTACAAAACTTTCTCAATAAGCAATTTTTTTGTGCAATTGAAGAAGAGACAGGCCTATTGGGCTTCTCAAAAGTGGATTTACTGTCGAGAATTACACCTAAAATTTCAAAAGAGTCATACAAAGTTAAACAAACATTATTAATTCTGAGATCCGGATGCTTAGAAGACTTTCCTCATTCTGTTTCCAATCAATTAGGTTTTGTTAGGATTTAGCTTCATACCCCATAATTTGCACTATGCACTAATTTTAGCTAGATCTCTATTAAGGGATTCAGCCACTCCAGATCTACATTCAGGAGCTGAAACTTATGCAAAGAGAGTAGCATCATCTGCATATCCAATGAGCTTTTTTTTTCTAGGCCAAACCATATGTAGTGTGTATAGAGTATGAAAAGTAATGCGGCAAGAACATTACCCTGAAGAACACCAGATAACACATTCCTATACTCATTATGGTGACCATAAACAATAACCCTTTGATATCTTTTACTTAAAAATTTAACAATGATGCTAAGAAATGACACACTCACTACCTACTGTTTGAGTTTGAAAGTAATGGTCTCAGGATTAACACTAACAAAGGCACCACTAAAGTCAAGGCCAATCAAACAAACTCCTTGACCACAATCAATGAATTTCTATACAGCTTTAGAGATTGCAAGAAGGGCATCACATGCTCCAAGGCCTTTACGAAAACGAAATTGCAAACTAGGGAATAGATCATTATCTTTAGCAAACCTATTTTAGAGATTTTGCCAAAAGACGTTCTAAAACTTTAGATAATATGGGAGTTATGGCAATAGGGCTATAATCAGCTGGATTTGAGCTAACACAAACGCATTTACATAATGGAGTAACATTACCAATTCTCTAGCAAGTGCTACTTCTTTCTAATTGTGAAAAATAACAGATGATCTATGAAATCTGCAGTCTTTATAAAAAAAACAAAGGAAAATCGAAAAGCTGAGGTGATATTCATATTTACCGTTTGCGAACCCTAATATAGAATAGATGCAATTACCTGAGAATTTTTCTATTATTTTACATAACATTGTATTGCAAATGAAATCTTTATCCGTTCGCTCAAGCGTAAAATACTCGAAAAAGAAAGACTGAGATTAAACGGCTGTGCAAAGAATATTAAGATATGCTTGAAAACATCATTGATGAATTGAAGAGGTTCAATATGTTAGAGGTTCGCAAATAGAAAAGAAGAGGATTTCTCGAATCCAATCATTAATCTTGGGACGGGAAATATATAAGAAAAAAAAATAGGAATAAACACGCATATGGCATCAGTCTACGAGGTGATTGAAATTACTAAAATTACAGCAGTGAATGTTGTGATTTAATGGGGAAAATTTTAAAAGACCTTAAAAATCACGCTCTAACATAGATAAGAATCGTAGCAAGCAGAGTGTTTAATAAACACAGTCTTACGCCACACTGGTATTACTAAAATAAGACAATTATCAAAATTTAATATTTTTAAGCACAAAAACATTGATAAACAGGTTTTGATAGAATTTTGAGAAATCTATATCTTGGAATAAACAAATCACTTATGCTAATAGAAAAAGGGAAAAAAAAAATATTCAAGAGTTTTTTATAAATGAAGTTTTTTCAATGTGCTCTTTGATATTAGAAAACTTGTATTAACAAAATACTCATTGCACTAAAGAAGTACATTAATGCCATTCCTTCTATATTGCTACTGAGACCATGTGGTAAGTAAACAAATCATATGCTATTTCACAATACTAAATTGAACAGAAAGAAAATATACGCTTAACAAAAGAGTGGAAGATGCCTATCATTCGTTGTACTATTACGAATCCCGTCTATGTTCCTCTCATCTAATATATCATGCTAAATCTCCTATTTAATAACAAGAATAAGTATATTTTAGAAATTGACGAAACCCCCAGAAATATGTAAGAATAAGTTCAGAAAATAGACCAACGAAATGTATTTGTTCATTATCTATTAGCATGTTATTCTTCAAGACATGCTATAAAAAAGAACTAAGTAGCAGCTTCGAAAAAGATTATTTTACATAATTCAGTTTAGTCTTAAAAGTCGCCGCCATCTGCCACACATTACGGTAGCCATTTCAAAGAAAAGGAAACGTAAAAGAAACACCTATATTTTTAGTTTATAAAATACCTATCTTACATACTTAAGCCAAATTGGGAAATGTTGCTGAACAGTGCAACGCTCATTTAACATATGTAAAGCACATGGACCACTCCCAACCTTGTGGCCACCAGTCTACCCAGATTCAAAAGATTACCATTGCCAAATAACTTGCGCAAAGGAATATCACTGTGGGCTGTCAACCTCAATCCTAAAAGATTGATTGATTGATTGATTTGAGCTTTTCTGGCATCCTGAAATCTGAGGTCATTGACGACGATCAATCCTAAACGAAACATTCATCTGCTGCAATCACATTTCGAGAGGAAATTAAGTTGACACGGAAACAAGTATAAATGTATGTAAGCATGACCTTGGTTGTACATCAATTCGTGTCCCATAAAAACGGCCGTGGGAAGGAATTTCCATAAATCAGTGTTCAATGCCAACATAGCTTAAACACATAATTTGTACTAACTCCTGAGCTGGAGAAACAACAAAGTTTTTTTTTTTTTTTTTTTTTTTTTTTTTTTTTTTTTTTTTTTTTTTTTTTATGGCTTGGTTGGTATTCGACAATACTTAGTGCTTCGATTTTGGATGCCAGTTCAAACTACGTGATACCTGAAACTACTCTCATTTAATTGCAAATTCCATAAATACAACAGACATACTCGCAGCCTAAAGGTAGTAACCCGGTTGCTCTTACAGCTCTAAGTATGGTCACTGCAGGTATGGGAGACTCCCAAGAAAAGACTGAGCCTGTAAGACCCCTAATCCTATGAACATCGATGAGGTTTGAATATCCAGGAGCCAGGAAGTGTAGCTAGGACAGATAGGCTGATTGATTACACTGTCTGACGTACGAGGTGACTAGAAATACCAACTAGCAAATGTAGGACTAAGGAGAAATCGTCAAGGAAACACTTTCAATCGCCACCCTCTCTATAGAGAAAAAGAATCGTGAAAGAAAATTGTAGAGAATATTGTTAGCAATGATGGTTGATTTTTACTTATGTCATCCGTCTGCTTGCCGCATTAGGCAAAAGGTCTAATTTGTAAAAAAAAAACATCAATATACGAAAGTGCTTACGTCTCTGCAAAAACAAAATTCCTCCAATCCTTTATAATAAAGATTCTTGTGATAAAGATTTAGCTAAGTAATTATTCTTTATTATGTTTGGAAAACTGTCTCCCCATATTGATGTTTTTTAATGGCAACCTAACTGTTGATATGAATTTATTGTATCTGACTTCAGTTATATTAGAATATTAGAACAACTTAATGCTAAATATTAATGCGTTACCATTAAAGTAGAAAGTAATTTATCTTATTGCTGATTGCAAATGATTGATTCCATTCTCTCATATAGATTGACAATGGTTGATTCTTACATTTATATAAAGACACCAGTGTCACAAGAATTAAAAAGAATAAACTCAAGATCAAGATATGCTTATTAATAATACAACTAAAATGCATTACATCTGCAACATTGCAATCTATGCTTGCCATAAATTTTAGCTTAGAATAATTAATATTACTTATTGTTAACACCGTTTCTTAATAATAATAATAATAATAATAATAATAATAATAATAATAATAATAATAATAATTAGTTATTATAATTTCTATTATCATTATTGTTGTTGTTTTTGTTGTTATTATGGGAATCCAAGTGCATATAATGTGAATTATATCTTAATGATTGACTCTTTGAAATGTAAAGGAATATCTCGAGTCATTAGATTTCATTACCAACTATCCTATCTAAAGTGTTTGTCCAACCTTTACAAATCGTTTAATTAGACTAATTTATGTAAAAACTTAACACATGAGAAAGAACCGATAAATCGCCTAGAACCATAACGGTTATATTCCTCTTCCAAAAAAAAAAAGAAAGAAAAAAAAAAAAAAAACCAATTCTTGAAAAACAAAAACAGAATAAATGCACCTTTCTTAAATTTGTATTACTTGAAAAAAAAAATCATGCTCCTAAGTGCTCCGAAAATTGATTTTCATGCTAAAAAATAATGTATCACCAGACATTGGAGATGAAATGGAATAATATCTCTGATAAACGTTTTTTTTTTTTTTTTGTTTCTCTTTAAGATAAGATAAAAACAAAGGTCGCTGTTCAATGTCGTATTGAGAACGACGGAAATTAATTTCGAATATCGTGATATCTGACTTCGTTACAGACCAAATTACCAACTCACCTATCACGGAGGATGGAAAGGTAACGGATACCCTTGTCTCCTATGTCTGGGGAACCTTGACTACCAGACTGGTAGGGAAGGAAAACCTGTTCGCATCGGGTATTGACGGGTTTGCCTGTTGTTTCTCATGGTTTGACTTTGTGCTTGTGTGGTAGATAAGAGGATCAAGTTTAACCCAGTCTTTTGATATTCTTCCGGTTCAGTAGGTTCTCTGTCTTGTTCTCACTTTTTACATGTTCATGTTATTTTTTTTTATTTTTTATTTTACTTACCAGGTATTTGGCGATGACCCGCATATATCTCAAATGATAAGGAATATTATTGCTTTCCTATGGCCGAAGGATTTCCTAAAATATACAATAAAACCTTTTTAAAACGGAAAAAAATCAAAAGATTGAGGGAATGGATTATAATCAAATTTATATTTATTGTGGGTACTTAGCGTGCGTTTTTGTTTTACGAAAGTCCTTTTATTATCAACTTCTGGAGAGGATATACCTAAAAAGTTAGTCCTTTAAAATTAACCTAAATCAGTATTCTCTTGAAGAAGCAATAACCATGCAGTTTTGTCTTTGTTCTAATTCTCATTTACATATGTAGCTTCAATAACTGCAGTTTACAAGATAAAACATCTAGGATCTAGGTAGCCTACATTAGACCTTTTAATATTATTATCATTATAAATATTATTACTTACTAAGCTACAACCCTAGTTGGGAAAGCAGGATGCTATGCACAGAGGCTCCAAGAGGGAAAATAATCCAGTGAGTAAAGGAAACGAAGGAAAATAAAATATTTTAAGAACAGCAACAACATTTAAATAAATATTTCCTATATAAACTATAAAAACTTTAACAAAACAAGAGAAAGAGAAATGAGATCGAATATTGTGCCCGAGTGTACCCTCAAGCAAGATAATTCTAACCCAAGACAGAGGAAGACCATGGTACAAAGGCTATGGCACTACCCAAGACTAGAGAAATTTTTTTCTTACAGGTGTTCATATCAATGAGTGATTGCAGATCATTGCTGACAACAGGAAATAACATGATCTTCTTAGTTACCAGGAGTTCTACCTCCCCATAGCATTTTTCTTCTGCGTTGTTCCACATGCACAGATTCTCTGTTTGTCTCGACTTGGAATATGTGGACTTATCTCGTTGCATCGGGATCAAGCAAAAATTTGACATTGTAGTCACTGGTTCTGATCATTGTATATGATCTTTAGTCACCGTTTCGTTTCACTGTCTGTACATTCGGCGCTTCGCATCTTACAGCAGTGTCCCTTTTACTGGCAGATTTTGCATACTTGGCCATATGGAGGATAGTTATCCTTGCTAAAAACATGACTTCACCCACAAAATTTGCTGTCCTTCGCCATTTTTTCATTTTGTGGCTATACTGCATTCTTCGTCTCTAATTTCTTTTCTGAGTTATTTGTTCTTTCTTTTCGAATTTGCTCTTTTGCTGACCTTTGTCCACTTTCTCAACAGATTTTCCAATTCCACTGCCTAATTCCTTTACATATATCATTGATTGTTCAAAAGCTCTACAAACATCACAAGCCTTCTTCAAATTTAAGTTTGATTCTCAAAGCAACAACTCTTGGAGCTTTCCTGCTGCAGAGAATACAATCTTGTCATGGAGCATCAAGTCCGATTCCGTGTAGTTTCATTATCTTTTTTTTTATTATACGGCTTTACTGCGTTCTTTATCTTTAATTTCTTTCCTGAGTTGTTCTGCTCTTGCGTTTTTAATTTTATCTTTTGCTGACCTTTGTCCACTTTCTAAATAGATTTTCCAACTCGACTACCTAATCTCTTTACATGAATAACTGATTGTTCATATGCTCTGCAATTATCACAAGTCGTCTTTAAATCTAAGTTAGATTCCCTAAGCAGCAACTATGATCTTGCCTCTTGCGGAGAATACAGTCGTGTCAGGAAGCCCTCAGTCAAACTTAATGTAATTTCATGGAATCACTTTATTTCTTAGTTCAGTGAGAAAATATCAAATTTTATAGATCATGAAATTTACCAAAAACAGTGCAACATCACATCCTCAGGGAGTAAAGTATTCTTTAATCACGAGCAATAAATTATCTGGTTGCTTTCTTTCTTCCTATCATAGCAGTTCCATCTGCCCTTTTCTAAGGAAAATGTTTGGACGCCAAAATAATACTGTACCCCATACAATATTAAACAGTTTTTCGCCGGAGACGCATACAAATAAAATTGTAACAAGGGACGCCATGTTTCATAACTTTTGCTTTAATTGGGATTGAGACTATCGAGAAGCGTTTTTCACTTAAAATGTGCCTCTGTCATATTGTTTTAAACATTGGATTTTGATTCTTAAAGTTATTGAATTTATATTTCCTCTAAATTCGAAAAATAAAGCTATTTTATTTATATATACCGATGAATAAGTAAAATCAGAAGTTCACAGTCACAGTCACTCAGGTACTCCCTGTAGCAGTGACCGTTCCAGACACTCGGAAAAATCAACAACCTTGTATATAGACTTGTGTGAATCCAATTTCCATATCGCTATCACCATGTTGATAATTGGGGTTATTGGCACAAGCGGTATGGGATGTAGAAATGCTACAAACAATTCTATATTAACTAGTTTATTATATCTTGGTAGACATTGTTCTATAATATATCAGCAAATATAGAGAGAACACTATTGGCTACAACTAACCGACTGGTTGAATGACTAAACAGAACTAAACTCTGAGTGCATGCACAGTTATGAGCCTTATATAGACTAACGGAAAATACTAGATGATGACAAATCATGTGGACCCTTTTACAAGTAAACAACGATTGACCTGGTTCCGGAAACATTGTGTTGAGACCCCCCCCCTCAAAAAAAAAAAAGAAAAAAAAGTCACCACACCTTTGATCACTCAAAACAGACAATTGCTTCCTCAACAGAAACTTTTACCTTACGTAATAATCAAGTGGACTTTGACAGAAGGGAAATAGAACAACACAACCTTAATGTTATATTCCTTAAAACAAAAATCTTAATAGAAAAACCATTCACAGTAAAATAAGAAAAAGAAAAAAAAATCGAAATCAATCAGAAAACTTTACACTTCAGACTAAGAAAACTTAAACTTAAAATTCACTATAACCTAAATTTCAAAACACAAGACATATTATGCGTGTGTGTTCACGAACACCTTTGCAAATAAAAAGTCACAAAAAAACGCTTTTGTAATCATTCACTGATCCAACTGTCTTTATTGGCACAACACCACTATGTGGCAGACAGAGGACTGTTTGGTAATCTGCTACAATGACCTCAACTCATCGGGTCATCATCAATCATCATCATCGTAATCATCATCATCATACGTAATCTTAATACACAGGCCACGTCATCAACGGTTGTGCAATCCAAACGATCTGTCTAAATAACTTTATTTATTTCAGGCTTGGTCAGAAATAATAGATGCACTTAAAAAAAATGAAATAAATAAATAAATAAGAAAAAAGCTTACCGAAGTAAGAATCACGGCCTGATATTAAAAAAAAAAAAAAAAAAAAAAAAAAAAAAAAAAAAAAAAAAAAAAAAAAAACACTTATGGACACTCCTAGCGAACTAAACTACCACACTATAATCAATGATAAAAATAAACTGTCTCTCACATCCACAATCATGCATAGCAAAGATAAATAAAATTGTACTTACTGTTGAAATCAAATTGAACCTTCCTAAGCTGGCAAAATAAAAGATAAAATCCAGCGTTCACATGCATAATTGCCAGTCAAATAAAAAAAATAAAAAAAATAAACATTCGCTCAAGCCATTCACCACTATCCTAACCTAGTTACAAAAAAAAAGTAAACAAACAACCTCAATTTTACCAACTGTCTTTTTCACTACAAACAATCATTACACACACACTCTCTCTCTCTCTCTCTCTCTCTCTCTCTCTCTCTCTCTCTAAGGATTTGGCAAAAAAAATAGATTTAAAAAAAAACAAAAAATGTATCCTCTACAACATCCAGAACCGTCTCCCGCAGTACGTGCGTAGATCGTCAACATTTGGTATTCTTGTTTTTAATTCGTTTTTCTTTTTTTATCAGAAAATATTACAAAAATATGACAAACAAAATTTCGGGTTTTTCGTTCATCCTACTTTGGGAATAGCAGGAACGGTAAGTTATCTTGCGTTGTAAAAGTGTTTGTCCGTGTGGGATGAATATTACAAAATCGCCCGTAATAAATATCTATCTGGTTTTGGTACATACAATAATTCGTTTTCTATGATTATCATAACGTTATAAATGTTAATTTTACTAATATAAAACCGTGGTTTGATCATATACAAAAAAAATTAAAGCAAATTCCAATACGAAAATTTAAATTGTTTGATATATTTTAAATAAACTAATAAAAAAAACTCAATCTCAAAGTGTTGTTC
>NC_090733.1:53730108-53765108 GCF_036898095.1 Palaemon carinicauda
AACGGAGGGACGTGCAGGATGTCCTACAAGCTTGATACTCTGGATCCTGTCGTTGGGCTTCAGCCAGGGCGTTGTAATCCAATCCCAGTTGAACGGCAGCCAACGTGTTTCTTGACAGGGCATCGGCAACGGGATTCATTTTCCAAGGGACGTATTGGAGGGTGCAATTGTATTCAGCCACGGCGGAGAGATGTCGGCGTTGACGGGCGGACCAGGCGTCAGCCTGTCGAGTGAAGGCGTGCACCAGAGGCATGTGGTCTGTGCGAATGACGAAGGGCGTACCTTCTAAGAAATGGCGAAAGTGACGGACAGCCAGGTGCACCGCCAGCAATTCTCGATCGAAGGTAGAATAACCCGATTCTGCCTTGGACAGTTTTCTGCTGAAGAAGGCCAATGGGCGGGGCGAGCCTTTGACCACCTGCTCGAGTACTGCACCAATAGCGACGTCGCTGGCATCGGTGGAGAGA
The DNA here is from genome assembly GCF_036898095.1 of Palaemon carinicauda. Lineage (NCBI taxonomy): Eukaryota > Metazoa > Arthropoda > Malacostraca > Decapoda > Palaemonidae > Palaemon > Palaemon carinicauda. The sequence continues at coordinate 53,730,576 of NC_090733.1, forward strand.
AGGAGAGGGGCGTGTGGGATAGGAAAAGTGAGAGCCGCAGCAGTTGATAGGGCCTTCTTTGCATTGCAGAAGGCCGCTTCTTGAAGGGGACCCCACTTCAGGTCCTTTGGCTTGCCCTTGAGGGAGGCGTAGAGGGGAGCAAGAGTGGCGGCAATGGCTGGCAGAAAGCGGTGATAATAGTTGATCATGCCCAAGAATTCCTGCAGAGCTTTGACGGTCGAGGGCGTGGGGAAATTCTGAACGGCTGCTACCTTCTCAGGGAGGGGATGGACTCCTTCAGGAGTGATACGGTGCCCTAAGAACGACACTTCGTTGGCGCCAAAGGTACACTTGTCGTACCGGACTACAAGGCCGTTTTGTTGCAGGCGGTCGAGCACGATGCGCAGGTGACGGAGGTGTTCCTCTTTTGAGGAGGAGAACACAAGTATGTCGTCCACATAACATACACAGAAAGGGAGGTCCCCTAAGATGCCATCCATGAGACGTTGAAACGTTGCCCCAGCATTACGAAGGCCAAAACAGGAGTAATTGAAGGTGTATGTACCAAACGGAGTGGTGATGGCGGTCTTGGGGATGTCTTCTGGGTTCATAGGCACCTGATAATACCCCTTCAGGAGGTCAAGCGTAGAGAAAACCTTTGCTTTGTGCAGGTAGGAGGTTACATCGGCAATGTTTGGGAGGGGGTAGTGATCCGGTTCTGTTTGCATGTTCAGGCGCCTGTAATCCCCGCACGGACGGAGGGAGCCGTCTTTCTTCAGAACGATGTGTAAGGGCGACGACCATGGGCTGGAGGCCTTTTGGCAAAGGCCCATTTTCTCCATTTCGACGAACGTCTGTTTGGCGGCTGCCAATCGTTCCGGTGCCAGACGTCTGAATTTTGCGAAGACTGGGGGTCCCGTCGTCTTGATATGGTGATAAATACCGTGCTTAGCAGGAACCGTGGGCGTTTGGCGAAGTTCTGGACGGAAAACTTCCGGGTACGACGTGAGGAGGTGGGCGTAGGCATCCGTGGGTGCGCTGATGTGGAGAGCGAGGTTAGAAGGGGCGGGTTGAAGAGGTGTCGACAAGTACGAGTCTGCGTTGACCAATCGTCGGTGGGCGACATCGACCAGAAGGTGGAAATGAGAGAGGAAATCCGCACCGAGGATTGGCATTGTGACGTTAGTAACGAGAAACTTCCAATTGAATTTACCGTTTCCGAACGATAATGTGAGGCTCTCGTAACCGTAGGTGGGTATCGCAGATCCGTTGGCAGCTACCAAGCGGACGTCGGCAGATGTAGACAGACTACGTTGTGCCTTGAAGAGTTTCCTTGGCAAAAGCGAACGACAAGCACCCGTGTCTACCAAAAATCGCACGCCCGTTCCTGCATCCTGTAAAAAGAAAAGATTAGAAACATGGGAGGCCACCGCCACAAGCGATGGCCTACTTACACGTTTTTTGGCCACTGACAATCTTTGGCACATTTCTTCGCGGTTGCCTCGAATCTGAAGTGGTAGTAGCAAAACTGCGGTGGATGGGAGGTAGTAAGTGGCTGTAGAAGTCGTTCGTTGGGGCGCGAGTGATTGGTGGGTGGTGGGCGGCTTTGTTGCCGCTTCGGCACGTCACGGGGTAGGCGTGTATGTCCTACGGCATTCATGTCAGCTTCGGTGTACGTTGAATAGGCATCCTCGTCGTCAGGGGTGGAGGCGTTGATGGAGGTCTTGAAGTGGCTGTCCATAAGGGCGTCGGCTTTGGTCATCAAGTCCTTTATGGGTAAACTATCGACATCGGGTATGGCAGCGCGCACAGGTTCAGGTAAACGGCGTATCCAAAGGGCACGGAGTAGGTTCACCTCACGAGGAGAGCCGTCTGCGGCAGGTTGAAGGCGAGCGATACTGGTCATTTCCCTGAGGGCAAGCGAAGCCCTTTGGTCCCCCAACGGTTGTTGCGAGAGCTGAAAAAGCTTTGCTATACGGGCGGCTGGCGATGGCGAGTACTGTTGCAGAAGGTATGATTTGAGGTCGTCATACGCTATTGGGGTGTCTCCTTGTTCACAAAGCCAGTCGGATATTTCTGGGATGGTGTCCTCGGGTATCGCCGCGAGAACATAATCCGCTTTGGTGGTTGAGCGAGTCACGCCCCTGATACGAAACTGGACTTCTGCGCGCTGAAACCAAGCAAACGCCTCTCCGCTGGCAAACGATGAAAGTTTGAATGGAGAGGCCGTAGCGCCAACTGCCGTAGAGTCCGTCATAGTACCAACGATGGAGGGGCGAGGGGGTGGGGGTGGAAGGCGGTGGAAGCGAGTCGACTTCCGGGGTCACCAATGTGACGTGCCGAGAGAGGAGTTGTGAAATCAAAGGCAGATTGGAAACGACTGAGTTATATTGTTGTGGTACACTCTCCTTATATACAAAACATCAAGGCAACAGGACATGACAAGTTCACAAGACAGACAAAATCACAGAGGAAAAACCAGACTTGAATTTTCATGTTCGTTTTAGTGCGAGGGAAGAGCGAAGATACAACCATAATATATACAAAAGGAATTATGTACAATTGTGTGAAACACGGTTGGTACAGGTGAGTGAAGTGATATTGGGGTAGGTCATTCAATTGATTCATAATGAGATTTCCAGTGAAGTGATTTTCATATAAACGATTAAATAGACAGGTAAAAGATAAATATACTTAAGTCAAATAAACGTATATATTAGAAGGTATGATGAGATAAAAATTTTAGCAGGATTATGTTTATTGTTAAAACTCCAAGGGACATAAAGTTCGATTAAGTAATAAAGGGACAAATAAAAGAAAGTGGAATAGATAAGTATTGACAATTATTAGATGCAAACTCAGACAAAACTTGGTGCATGACTTGACGTGATTTGAGCCACAGCAAGGCTAATTCCGTTGTAAACGAATGTTGATGATTAGGTTATTAAGTGCAAGCTTAAACAAACTAAGTACATGACTTGGTGTAATTTGAGACACGGCAAGGCTGATTCCGTTGTAAAGGAATGTTGATGATTGGGTTATTAGGTGCAAGCTTCAACAAAACTAAGTGCATGACTTAGTGTAATTAGAGACACGGCAAGGCTGATTCCGTTGTAACCGAATGTTGATGATTGGATTATTAGAAGCAAACTTAAACAAAACTAAGTACATGACTTGGTGTAATTTGAGACACAGTAAGGCTGATTCCGTTGTAAGCGAATGTTGATGATTGGGTTATTAGATGCAAACTCAAACAAAACTAGATGCATTACTTGGTGTAATTTGAGACACAGCAAGACTGATTCCGTTGTAAACGAATGTTGATGATTGGGTTATTAGGTGCAAGCTTAAACAAAACTAGATGCATGATTGGTGTAATTTGAGCCACAGCAAGGCTGCTTCTGTTGTAAACGAATGTTGGTGACTGGATTACTAGACACAAACTTAAACAAAACTAAGTGCATGACTTGATGTAATTTGAGCCACAACAAGGCTGCTCCTGTTGTAAACGAATGTTGGTGATTGGATTATAAGACGCAAACTTAAACAAAACTAAGTGCATGACTTGATACAATTTGAGCCACAGCAAGGCTGCTCCCGTTGTAAACGAATGTTGGTGATTGGATTATTAGACGTAAACTTTAGAAAAACTAACTGCATTACTGTACTTGGTATAATTTGAGCCCCAGCAAGGCTGCTTCAGTTGTAAATGAATTTTGATGATTGAATTATTAAATGCAAACAAAGATAAAACTAATTGCATGGCTTGATGTAATTTGAGCCACAGCAAGGCTGCTTCAATTGTAAGCAAATGTTGATGATTGGATTATTATAAGCAAACTTAAACAAAACTGAGTGCATGACTTGATTTAATTTGAGCCACAGCAAGGCTGCTTCCGTTGTAAACAAATGTTGATGATTGGACTATTAGATGCAAACTTAAGCAGAACTAAGTGCATGACATGATTTAATTTGAGCCACGGCAAGGCTGCTTCTTTTTCAAACAAATGTTGGTGATTGGATTATCAGACGAAAACTTAAACAAAACTAAGTGTAGGACTTTATATAATTTGAGCCATAACAAGGCTGCTTCCGTTGTAAACGAATGTTGGTGATTGGATTATTTGCTACAAACTTGAACAAAACTAAGTGCACAGCTTTGTGTAATCTGTGCCACAGCAAGGCTGCTTCCGTTGTAAATGAATGTCGATAGTTCGATTCATAAATGAAAATAGAAATGAAACTAAGAGCTAAGCCATAACAAGGCTGCTTCCATTGTAAAGGTAATCAACAGAAGTAATATCCATTAAGTTAATAAATAAGTAGCCGAGGGACGGACAAACAACATCCTTAGTGAACAAGGAAAGACCCATGACACACATGGCCTCGTTACATGACGGCGAAGGACATGGTGTGTGGAAGACGTCCATGAGGGACGAACAAACAACATCCTTGGTGAACAAGGAAAGAACCTTGGCCCCCATGGCCTCGTTACAAGATGACGAAGGACCTAGTTTGTGGAAAATGTCCATGATGGATGGACAAACAACATCCTTGGTGGACAAGGAAAGACCTATGGCACCCATGGCCTTGTTACTGGACGGTGAAAGACATCGTGTGTGAAAGAGGTCCATGAGGGACGAACAAATACCATCCTTGATGGACAAGGAAAGAACCATGGCACTGATGGCCTCGTTACAGGACGACGAAGGACATGGTGTGTGGAAAATGTCCATGAGGGACAGATAAACAACATCCTTGGTGGACAAGGAAAGACCAATGGCACCCATGCCCTCATCACCAGATGGCGAGGGACATAGTGTGTGGAAAATGTCCATAAGGGATGGACAAACAGCATCCTTGGTGGTCAAGGAAAGACCAATGGCACCCATGGCCGTGTTACAGGACAGCAAAGGATATGGAGTGTGGAAAATGTCCACGAGGGACGGACAAATAACATCCTTGGTGGACAAAGAAAGACCAATGGCACCCATGGCCTCGTTACAGGAAGGCGAAGGACATGGTCTGTGGAAAATGTCCATGAGGGATGGACAAACATCATTATTGGTGGATAAGGAAAGACAAATGGCACCATGACCTCGTTACAGGGTGACGAAGGACATGGTGTGCGAAAGATTTCCATGAAGGACGGACAAACAACAGCCTTGGTGGACAAGGAAAGATCAATGGCACCCATGGCCTTGTAACAGGACGGCGAAGGAAATGGTACGTGGAAAACGTTCATGAGGGACGTACAAACATCATCCTAGGTGGAGAAGGAAAGACCCATGACACCCATAGTCTCGTTACAGGACAGAGAAGGACATGGTTTGTAGAAAACGTCCATAAGGGACTGACAAACATCTTTTGGGGGGCAAGTAAAAGAACCATGGCACCCATGGCGTCGGTATAGGATGGCAAAGGAATTGGTGTGTGGAAGACTTCCTTGAGGTTTGAACAAATTACACCCTTCCGGTAAATGGAAAGATGATATGAAGTACTGTACATATAATCTCATCAAAAGACAATAACAGACATGATGAGCCAACAATGTTCTCGATTGACAAACAAGTAGTATCCGCTAGAGGAAGGGGAACATTGCATGACCTACATCAAAACAAGAGAAGAAGGTATGAAGTTGAGTATGATACAAACCCTTTAGAATGGGAGAGGGACCACTGCTCAAGATGCAGAAGTGTACCTCAACACAGAATGTTCACAAAGCACAAAAGTAAATACTAAGCCAACTCTACGGACTCGAGTGAAGATTATCGCTCGAGATACAAAAGAAAGTGTAGCGGGTGAACCCAATCCTGAACCTGTAAAGTCCTTTCGATCGGCAAAGGATAAAGACATAAGGAAGTGGCAAGATGTTCGCAAATGGGGAAGAATCGTAGATGATGATAGCGACTCTAGTGACAATGTACATTATTTAAAAATGGATAACCTGCATAAGCACAGGAAATTGACTTCCAAACAAACACCCAGACATCACCAAGAGGAACAAGCCAAATTGGGAGACCATACCAACACTAAGACTCCAAGCTCAGAAAAGAACCTAGGTTACCTGGCCGAACTCCTAATAGAATAGGAGAGCTTGACCCAATCAAAGTTACTCAAGTTTCTCAGAAATAGTGAAGAGGAATACTGGGCATTTCTCAGAATGTTTAATCAAATTTACATAGGAAACAATGTTATGGATGCGCACAAATTCAGCAGGGAAATGACAAGTTTGGGAACATTTATTATTGAAACAATTTTCCTCAACATAAGGGATGAGACTGTCGAGATGCAAGTCCGACAATTTCGGGGTGTAGACACTCAAGAGGATACAGACAAAAGGGGAAAATACATCAAAGATTACAAGGTTAGGCGAATATGGAATGCACAAGAAAGGTGTGTTGGGACCCAATACCAGTTTCCAATACCTTTTAGGGAGGAAGTGTCTATGGCGTAATGAAGAAATGCGACTACAATATGCAAAAGAAATGGATAGTTGATGAAGAAAGGATACACAGAACCAGCAGATCATTGAATAGCCCCAGTAAAGGATGGTATCTTCCACATCATCCGGTATTTATTACGAATAAGTCTGATAAAACCAGAGTGGTTGCTGACTGCACTGCTTCATTCAAAGGTGTATCATTGAACAGCCAAGTCATGCAGGGGCTGGATATGATGAAGGATTTACCGGGAATCGTCATCAGACTTAGGGAAGGAAAGGTGGCAATAGCAGCTGACATAGAGGCCATGTATCATCAAGTGTTTGTAAATCCAACTGGCCGAGATGTGTTTCAATTCCTTTGGTGGCCACAAGGAGGTCTTGACAAAAACCCCAAGCACTATTGTATGACAGTTCATATATTTGGAGATGTATGGAGCCCTGCGTGTACCATCTTTGAATTAAAAGGGACACTTCATAGAAACTGTAATGATGCAGCAAAAGAAGCAGTTTCTAACTTCTACATTGATGACCTGCTTCACTCAAGCTGATGAAATTGCTATTAAACTAGCTCATGGATTGCAAGTAATACTAATAGGGGCTGGATTTCTCCCAACTAAATGGATGAGCAATTCCATATATGTGATCTCCATTTCCCTCCAGAAATGTATCTGTGAAAGATGTTGACCTTTTTTAGGAGAAGACTACCCATAGACAGGGCACTAGGTTTACTATGGGACCTCGACAAGGACTCACTGATACACCGTACGTCTACCTACTACGAACCTTATAATTGAAGAGGGATCCTGAGCATAATTAGTTTTGTCTACGACCCCTTTGGCACGTTAGTATCCTTCACAGTAAGAGCAAAGATAATCTTTCAAGACGATATACGCTGAAAGATTACATAGGATCGGAATCTCTCACCAGAAAATAAGTTAAGATGGGTTACATGGCTTTTGGAGGATTAAGCCTTAGAAGGACTAGTCATTCCCCGACAATACGCGACAGGAGGCCTCGGTGAGAGGGACGGGATAAAATTACATCATCTCTGTGATGCCTCTCAAGCTGCATATACCTCAGTGTCTTACACATGAAACAAAGTAAACAAAAATATAGTAGCATGGATTTAGCACGCACAAGTTTAGCACCAATCATGACGTAATCCAAGGTACGTCCTGAATTGTACACAGTAGTTTTGGCTGCTAAGACAAGTGTCAAGATTAGGAGGGTGATAAAACAACCTGTCAAACACTCCAGCTTTCGGTCAGATAGTGAAATAGTTCTCCAATACATTAAGAGCACCGAAACTCAATTTCAAACTCTCATTGCTAATCAATTAGAGATGATTCATAGGCGCTCCAAACCAGAACATGGCAGCATGTTAGTTCAGAACAAAATCCAACAGATAATGCCACAAGGGGTCTAATAGCCCAGGACTTGCTTGCTGGCAGAAGATGGAGACACTGGGCCAATTTTCCGGAGCAACCTTCAACCTGTTGGCCATCACAACCGTTCGTTCTGGAGGTACCATTTGACGGCCCCGAAGTCAAGAAGAAACCTCCACTATGACAACACACACAACCAACCAATAAAGATAAACTCTTCCATCTTGGTGCACCCTTCAGCATGCTACAACTTGGATGCTCAAATTCTAGTACTGGCTCAGATCTGGAAAGGCACACCCCACCAACCTGCGACTCACAGTGTTAGAAATTCAAGAAGTCAAGGAATGTACTGTAAGGGCCCTCCTGCAATGTAGATTTGGAGATGTCATAGCAGTGCTGCAGTCAGGGAGGTTGACAAATCAAAGTTCAAGCCACCGGCTAGAACCCTATCTTGATGAGTGGGGACTCAATACGGGTAGGATGTTATCTCCCAAACATGACCCTAGTGGCACGTTGTGTACAATCCTCTTGCCAAAACATCATCACATCACTAACTTGATAGCTCTAGATGTATATGCCTTTCTAGCGGGTCACTCAGGCCGCGAGCATAAAATGGCTTCATTACAGCGTTATTATTGGGTCATAGAAGGTAACTCAACCATTGACAACATTCTCTGAGCATGTATCATTTGCTGTAGGGTGAACAGAAAAATAGCCCTCCAAAGGAGCAGTTGATGCCTGCCGAAGTCCTACATCGCCATTTTGAAACATACACAGCTTCTGACTGATAGGTTTTGGCACAGGTGGAAAGTAGAGTACCTGCAAACACTTCAACTGTGCCAATGCAACATCAAGACTACACAGAATTTTTCGCTTGATGACTAAGTACTCATTGTGGATTCCAGTCTACCATGAGATCGTTGGAAATTGGGCAGAATTTCAAAGGTCCTACCGGGTTGTGATGGGCTTGTAAGGAAGGTACATGTACGCACCTCCACTGGAACACTTATCAGACCAATCGTGAAACTGTGCCTGTTTGAAGTTTGATTGACATACTAAGAGTAAATAGAATCAGTAGTGAAAAACTGGGCATAGTATGCCCAATGGGGGAGTGTAATCGCCATAACAGCAAATGTAGAATAAGTATATGTGTGAAATAAATAATATAGCTATACTAAAGAGAGGGAACTAGAATAAAAAGTTAAAAGCTAGCGAGAGAAAATGTGCTTAAGGAAGCACTCATCCTGGGCGCATTAACCTTTAGCCTTGACACATGTCAAACACCACCATAGGAAAGAATCAAGCCATTGATATGCGGAGCATAAACACATCTCCATCGTGAATGTATAACGTAGTTGTGAACGAGAATTTGCAGAGAATACACACTGTAGAGCAATCTCCAAAACTACCACAATACTGCATCGTGTATGTATAATTTTGTACCCAATTATGTAATATGTTAATATATTAATAACTGTAAGTTAGAGGAGGCTATAACGATCACATACAAATCATTGTGTTACTCATTGTCTGACACATGGATTTTAGATCAATAACATGTCAATTTGTAATGATACTAACTCGCATATTGTCCATGTCACCAGGTTCAATCACGACAAATAAATAGTGAATTCAACGCTGCGGTATCAATTACTCCACCATTAGTCGCTAGAGAAAGAGAGACGACTATATATATATATATATATATATATATATATATATATATATATATATATATATATATGTGTGTGTGTGTGTGTGTGTGTGTGTGTGTGTGGTTGTATGTGAGTTCATAAAAAATTAGATACAATTTACTATACAACACAAAGAGAAGTGTTTAATACAGAATATCTAAACTGGTGCCATATGAGTGTTAATAAACCTACAGGTAGTTTGTAATGTAAATATTCTCTCTCTCTCTCTCTCTCTCTCTCTCTCTCTCTCTCTCTCTCTCTCTCTCTCTCTCTCTCTCTCTCTCAGTAAAAAAATAAGTTAGCATTAAAAAAATGACATGTAAAAATAATGATATAAACAAGCAGTTTTGAAATATGGTTGTAAGAACAGAAAATTCCTTTGTGAATTGCTGCTTTTTAGATGTGATGGAGAGAATTTATTAGTCAATAATTGTAACGATAGCAACAGAGATTTTAAAGTACCCCATCGCCTTGAAAAGATAACGAAAGTCACGGTGTCTCTAAATACTTTTTACTGTTTTAGCGTAAGTGATTATCTTACTGTAACCTTCTTTTCCACCATTATCACTACATTACGCGGTCAGTTGCCTGATGCAACCTCTTAAGGCCGGTCTACACTATCACTGGGTATTTTGGGTGCTGTAGTAAACAACTCATCAGTTTCGATAGATGGCGGTAAAGTATGGTCGACACCACCATTCAGCAATTTGCCTGTTCCGTATTCACACTGCAATGACTACCCTACGTTCTCCCCACAAATGATGTTGATTAATTTTATGTTCTTGCATATACTTGATATGATTTTTATACAGGGGCATACTATTCAAGTTAAATATAAATTAACGTATTTAGGAAAGTATTGTGAGATTCTGATCAATTACTCTGAAAATCTTAAAGGAGGATTAGTTTTATTTGTCAACAGCAAATCCAAAGTGGACTAAATTCCGAAATTGATGTAAATGTTTTTTTTTTTTTTTTTTTTTTGTCCATGAGCCAAGCAAGATTGGACTGTCATATTGAGGGACTAATAACCACTATGTTTTTCAGTAAGCTTGGAATATGGGTTGTATGGAAATATGTGATGGACATTGCAGAAGCCCAGCTTAATAGCATTTTGGCGGTCATCTTTGAAGGTGGCTGCCCTAACCAATAAATTATTATGTATCTCCAAAGAATGCTTCTTGTTCACTTTTAATTCAGTAGAAACAATGCCTAATTGTTATGAATTTGTTGTATATAACATAATGCATCAAATGGCATACTTTTGGGGTGGTCATCTGTTATTTATTTGTTTATATCCAGTAAAATATTGTGAAAAATTTGATTTCTCTCTAATTTGTTTTCATTATTTTGTGCAAATAGTTCCATTTTCATTATATTATTTCATGTTTTGTTCATTTTCAACCTCTGAATAGTGTTATTTGTTGAAATATCAAATGGTCACCATATATTTCTCTGTTCACAGCTTTGACAAATTAAAAACAAGTGTCATATACATTTATACGTATATTGATATGTATATATACCATTACCTATGTATTTAAGTCATTCATTTTGTTCATATTAGCTCACTTATTCAATGCTTTGTCATTTTTTGTGTTTTGAGAGAATTTAGAAAAGAATTAATAAATATTTATAATTAATGACACATTTAATATGATGGCGATATAATATTTGAAGGGCCCAAAATATTTGTTTCAGGCTTGACATTTGGCTACCAAAATGGGTGATGAAGAAGTTACAACAAAGCGACCAAGAATGGGAAAGTGTCCACACTGAATGAACTAAGTAGTCCTCAAGATGAAGCCTCCTGGATTACCCTACGTGAAGCTGCAGAAATAAGAAACTTTGAACCAATACTAAGCTTAGCACAAGAATTCCCAAAAGCTTTATCAAGTGTACTATATCACAGAAAATGCAGATCTAATTTCACTCATAAAAAGGCCCTTGATAAGCTAAGAAACCAAGAAAGTTTGGAACTCAAAGAAGATGATGCCTTTAAGCCTAGGCAATCATCCCGACAAGACCCTGCCCCTCAATCTACAGTGTATGATAAGGTGTGCATATTCTGTTTAAAAACATCAAAATATGTGAAACATACAAATACTAGGGAGCTATTAAAACCAGCAGTTGAGCTAAGAGCTGATAAAAGGATTAGGGACATTGCCACTCAACGTATGGATGAAAGAATCCTTGCTATCACATCAAGAGACATTGTTGCAGCAGAGGCACACTATCATAAATCCTGTTACAAAGGCTACACTCGTACAGAACCTGAAAAGAGTGATGACAACCAGCAGGAAGAGGATGCTTACCAGAAAGTGGAGAAAGCAGCTATGAAAATGTTGATTGAATTTATTCGTAATGATCTTTTCAATAAACCACGAATTCTTCCCTTAACTGAGCTCACATCAAAGGTTATAACCTTCATGAACCAGAAAGGAATATATGAAGTTACGGATGCCACAAGGAACCATCTACGCCGTAAACTTGAGGCTGAGTTTGGAGAGGCATTACATTTCTTCACCATATCTCGCCTGGTCTATCTGAGATCTGACAATTTGTCATACGAATCACTCATTAATGAAAATGTACTGTTAAAGAACAAACTTCAGGTATATACCCAAATTGATGACTTTGATTGTTTAATAGTCAAGATTGCCCAGTTTTTACGCCATGAAATAAAATGTGAAATCCCTGAACAAACATGGCCTCCACACCCTCAAGAACTTAGTGAAGGATATTTGCCCATACCAGACAATCTCATGAAGTTTCTCTGCATCTCACTTTGTGGAAAAGAACAGGCACCCACGTTGCGTGTTAATAGGTTGTCATGGTCTATTGCTCAAGACATTATCTCTGGTGTGACTGTATGTAAGGTGCTTACACCCAAGCATGTCCTGCTTCCTTTGGTTGTAAAAACACTTACAGTAAATGTTGAGCTGATTAAAACATTGAATCGATTGGGACGTTCATGTTCATATTCAGTTTTAGAAGAGATTGACACTGCACTCTGTCTTGAAAAACTAGAGAACCCCGATAACAATAACCTACCATTACCTTCAGATATCCATCCTGGTGTTCCTACAGTGCTAGCATTTGATAACATTGACAGACAAGAGGAGGTACTCAGTGGAGCAGGAACTTCAAATCGAGTGAATGGAATAATTGTACAGGCCAAATCGATGACATGTGCCCCACCTAAATCACAATTATTCATCAGCAAAAAGGACAAGAAGAGAACAATCAGATCCTCTGACATACCACTTCCAGTGTATACTGCAGGCAAAAGGAATGGTCCAGCACCAGTAACACCAGCTGACCTTTCTGCAGTATTAATGGATGCTTCTTGGAGGGCACAGCAGAGAAATATGCTATTTATAATAGAGCGGGCACAGGACCCAACAAATCAAACAGTAAGTTCGTGGACAGGCTTCAACATTTTAACCAGAGACAATATTCCAGTTGCATCAGACACAGTTGGGTACCTACCAATCAATAAATGCTCCTACAACAGAAATGACAACTTTACAGGAAATCCTCCATCAATCCATCACTATTCGGTCATCACTCCATCTAGAAAGCATAGCGGTTGTCCTGGATCAAACTTTGTTTGCCAAGGCAACAGAAATTGCTTGGAAGTATCCAGAAAAATATGGAAAGATTGTATTAATGATTGGAAATTTCCACACAATAGGCAATTTTATGTCTACAATTTGAAAAATTTATGGTGATTCAGGACTACGGGATTTAGATGTGGAATCTTGAGTTATTGCTGAGGGAAATATTAACAAAGTGCTAGAAGGAAAATAATACAACAGAGCAGTACGTTTTCATAAGCTCATGTATGAAGCCTTAATGAGGCTTGCCTGGCATGCATTTCAGGAATGGCTAGAAGATAAACACCCTGATGCTCTACCATGTTTATCTGGACCTAAAGGTGTACTAAATGAACTGCATCAGAACATTTGTGCTTCAATTTATCATGATTTATTGGAAAACAACTCTTGCAAAAGAGTCTTGCAGCTGTTCCATGAATATGTGTGTGACATGAAAAACAAGGGTCCGTTGGCATCATACTGGATGACATACATAGAAATGGTTGAGACACTTCTTGGGCTCTTGCGAGCTGACAGGGAAGGTGACTGGCTGCTTCATATTGTATGCATTCGTGAGGTCATTCCTTGGTGTTTTGCGATGGACAAAACCAACTATGCCAGATATCTCCCTGTGTACTATGCACAGATGACTCATTTGAAGGAGAATTTTCCACAGTTGTATGCTCATTTTCTTAATGGTGGATTTTCAGTACAACTCAGTTCAACTAATCCATTTGCACGCATTGCAGTAGACCAAACTACTGAAAAAACTGTCAACAAGGACACCCAAACTGCTGGTGGTACACGTGGATTTAGTCTTAAACCTGGTACTGTGTCTCGGTATTATTTAACAGCAGAACACCAAGCTGCAGCCTGCTGTGAGGCAGTTACGGGAAAGAATATCCATCCATTGTTCAAGTCTAAGTTATCCAGACCTTGAATCAACTCGCATTATGAGAGATGAAGCTGACGTATCATCACTAGTAGATCTGCTTGAAAATAACTGGATCAATCCTTTCCAGCAAGACCCCTTAGATGTAGTCAGCCTTTCCACTGGAGCAGCTGCACCCCCAGAGGTCTCCCAGGATTTATTGTCAGCAAAACAAAAGGGAGAGGAAGCGTACCTAAAGTTTAAAGTACAGCGTCTACAGCAGGGGGAGGTATATGATTCCATAAACAGACTGAGCCTGAAAACCTTCCACAACATGAAGAAAGGAAGAATTATCAAGGGAACAAAGACTGAAGTAATGCTCAAGGCAAATCACCGGGATTTTTGGTAACATGCTTCTGACAGCACAGAACCGTAAGTTGGACATGTTAAATGTTTTCAGTCACCCTCTTGGTCCTCTACCTTGGGCACTAGCTAATACTGATGGCACTGAAGAAAACCAACAAGGCTGTTTTGGAGAAGCATTTGGAAGGAAAAGTACATCCAGCAGAAGAAATAAGTGAGCCTCATGCTACAATTATTGATGCCATGGCTCTCATTCAAAAGACCCAAGGAGAGAATCATACTTTTGATGAGTTATCAGATAAAGTGCTTAGCCAGATTCTTTATGCAAGCCAAAAAATAAAAGAATTGGTATAGTGTTTGATATCTATACAGACCAATCAATCAAGACTGCTGAGCGGGAAAGCCGTGGACATGGTTCACAGATGGGTATAGCATTTAAGCAGATTAGACCAGGCCATAAGATAAAGAATTGGAGGAGACTGCTCACTTGTACAGGAAGCAAGAACAACCTGACTGCATTCCTGGCTGAAAGCTGGAAAGATCCAGAGAAAAGAGTGAAACTTGGAGCGAAAGTCATGTTTGTAACATTTGGAAACAAATGTCTGAAACTCACCCAGAATGACTGTCTAATAGTTGAAGAACTGGCATCAAGTCAAGAAGAAGCTGATGCTCGTTTGCTTCTATATGCTAAGCATGCATGAGAAGAATCCAACTTACTGCTATTAATATCAGATGACACAGATTTTTAATCATTTGTCTTGCTCTAAGCCATCTGATAAAGAGTCAAATATTCATAAGAAGGGGCACTAAACTGCTCATGAAACTGGTCGACACCAGCAAATTGAAAAGTGCTATTGGGGATGGTGTGAGAAATGCGTTATTTGGCCTTCATGCATGGACTGGATGCAACACTATTAGTGCATTGGCTGGACAAGGCAAGCTGAAGGCATTAAAACTAATCATTCAAAACCCGAAATATCAAGTGGCTTTCTCTGAACTTGGTTCAAGTTGGCAGCTTTCTGGTGCAATATATGAACTCATTGAAGAATTCACATGTAAATTGTATTCGCGCAACACAAAGTGTCTGAGAGTTAATCAACTAAGGTACGAAATGTTTCAGAGCCGCCAAGGGGATGTTGAATCAGGCCAGTTACCACCTTGCCAGAACACTTTGTACCAGCACACACTTCGTGCTAATTACCAGTCAGCCATTTGTAGGAATAGCCTTGAAAACTTCCCTTGTATTACAAATCCAAATGATGGATGAATGGACAATGATTGAAGGGAATCTGCTGATTCAGTGGATGACGACTATGCCAGCCCCAGAAGTTGTCCTCTGTTTAATGTCCTGCAAATGCTCCAGACAGTGTCAACCAGCAAACTGCTCATGCATTATAAATGGACTTAAATGCACAGCAGCCTGTAACCTTATAGTATGTTCCAACATGGTTGATGAAGAAGAAGAAATGGAACTAGATTCTGAGGATTCCGAAAGTGATGAGGACTGAATATCAAATAGTGGATCAGGTACAAAAAGAGAACACCCATTTCATCATATGTAATGTGTGTTTTTAATATGCCATAATAAGTTTATAATATGTTGAATTTTACTCAAAACATAAAACAATTTACTAGGGACAGTATGTATGCCATAATATATACAAGTATATGTATATATATATATATATATATATATATATATATATATATATATATATATATATATATATATATATATGTGTGTGTGTGTGTGTGTGTGTGTGTGTATATATATATATATATATATATATATATATATATATATATATATATATATATATATATATATATATATATATATGTATAATTCAATGTCGTAGATGGAGGGGAATATCTGAATCAGATTGCACATGTCTTTTGTATGTAAATATTTCCTGTGGATTAGCAGATATCTTTACAAGGAGGTACTTAATAAGGCTAAGAGTCAGGTAATACTTAAGTAAGAACTAAACTTATGGACAAATACAAGGAAAATGAAAAAAGAAAAGTTGAAAAAATGCAAACATTTTTTATTTTTTATCATATTTTTTATGATTTAAAAATAAATTATGCTAAAAATTCACCCGAAAGTATGTATTTCTCCTTGATAATCTTGTATACTATAATATCAAACAATTAGATTTGATCTGAAACAAAATTATGGAAGGCAGGAGGCAAATTTCTGACATTTTGCCAATTTTGGTAAAAAACGGCGGCCATAAGCTGGACTTCTGAAATGTCCATCAGATGTTTTCATGTACCTCAGACACTAAGCTAACTAAAAAACATAATGGCTATTAGTCCCCCTTGGTGGTAGTCAAATCCAAAATTTGAGTGTCTGGCTCATGGACTAAAGTGCTATATGCAAAGTGTCACGTGTTATGATTAAAATTTTGAATGTATATGAGAACAGCTGTTTATTAGTGACATTTCATATTTCTTAAGAAATAACTTAATTAATTAAATAATGGGAGGGGACTGGCATTGCATTACAAGCATGAGAGATTGTTCGAATCCAGATAATGACTTGTTGTCAAAATTACTTTTGAATCTAAAGAATAGTTTGAAATAGAAAGATGCTTGGTTCATTATGTATCGGCAAAACGGAGTATAAATTTCTGAGAGAGAATTATGGTTCCAGACTGGACAGTTTTTATAATAAGATTTCTAAGATAATGTCTCTAACATTTAGACAATTCCTTTGAGTTGGTCAGATCACTGTGCTGTAAAATTATCGTTAAAAGTAGAAAATATTATAACAATAGGGAAAGGATATTGGAAATTGAATTGTAGTATACTTGATAATGACATTATTGCAAATAATTTCTGTGTATGTTAGAAGTTAATTCAGAACAAAAAAAAAAACAATAATAACTTTAACAATACAATTCATTGATAGAAATTTAAAAAGAAAAATTAACTTAAGGAAAAATACGCTTTGTTAAATTTGCTAAATTTTCAATATAAACTAGAAAATGGAAAATTCATGTTAAATCCTTGTAATCTTGATATTTTTAATCAATTAGAATTAAGAATAAATTATATTCAAAATGAAACATATAAAGGAATAAAGGTGAGGGCAAAAGTGGATACCCATTTCAAACGTGAACAGGTATCAGCCTATCTATTTGGAAAGGGAAAAGTACAAGGTCCTTTTTTTAGTAAGGTAAAAGAAATTATTGCAAGGAAATAATAAACCAAAAAGCAATTATGAATTATGTGAGAGAATATTTCGAATATTTATTCAAGGAAGAGGAATGCGATTTAGATATGCAAAATGAGTTTTTATAGCTCATACAGAAAGTTATAGGAGAAGAAGAAAATATGATATTAAAAAAAACAGTCGGTGATAAAGAGTTAGATACTATTGGGAATGTACCAACCGTGTGTCACACGATAGTATATAGTAACGACATTTCATTTTGTGTATATACTATACTTGTATCTTCGCTCTCCCCTCGCACTGATAAGGACCTGAAATAACATGTCTGTTTTTCTCACCGTTAAGTGTTAACAGGTGTGGTGTCGATTGAACATGAAATTGCATGTTATGTCTTTTATGACCTTTTTGCCTGGGGTTTATGTATATATAAAAGGATGTTCTGTAATAAAGTTATGCATTTGCTTTCATCATGCCTTCGAGTTTCAACCTTCTCTCGGCTCGTCACATTGGTGACCCGGGAAGTCGACTCGCTCCTTCCGCCTTCCACCCCCCACCCCTCCGTCATTGGTACTATGGCGGACTCCACGGAAGTTAGCGCCGCCCCATTGAAACTTTCGTCGTTCGCCAATGGAGAGGCATTTGCTTGGTTTTATCACGCAGAAGTCCAGTTCCGCATGAAGGGCGTGACTCACTCAACCACCAAAGCAGATTATGTTCTCGTGACGATACACGAGAACACCTTCCCGGAAATATCTAACTGGCTTTGTGAACAACGAGACACCCCTATAGCATATGGCGCCCTCAACACATACCTTTTACAGCAGTGCTCGCCGTTGACAGCTGCCCGTATATCAAAGCTTTTTCAGCTCTCTCAACAATCATTAGGGAAATGACCAGTATCGCTCGCCTGCAGCCTGCAGCAGACGGCTCTCCTCATGAGGTGAACCTACTTCGTGCCCTTTGGATACGCCGTTTACCAGAACTTGTACGCGCTGCCATACCCGATGTCGATAGTTTACCAATAAAAGACTTTATGACCAAAGCTGACGCCCATATGGACAGCCACTTCACGACCTTCAAGACCTCCATCAACGCCTCCACTCCTGACAAGGAGGACACCTATTCAACGTCAACCGAAGCTAACGTGAAAGCCGTAAGACATACACGCCTACCCCGGGATGAGCCGAAGCGTGACAAAGTCACCCATCACCCACCACTCGCTCGCGCCCAAACCAACGACTTCTACAGCCACTTACTACCGCCCATCGGCCGTAGTTTTGCTACTACCACTACTGATTCGGGGCAACCGCGAACAAATGTGCCAAGGATTGTCAGTGGCCAAAAAACGTGTAAGTAGGCCATCGCTCGTGGCGGTGGCCTCCCATGTTTCTAATCTTTTCTTTTTACATGATGCAGGAATGGGCGTGTGATTTTTGATAGACACGGGTGCTTGTCGTTCTCTTTTGCCAAGGGAACTCTTCAGGACACGACGTAGTCTGTCTACATCGGCCAACCTCCGCCTGGTAGCTGCCAACGCATCTGCGATACTCACCTACGGTTACGAGACCCTCACATTATCGTTTGGAAACGGTAAATTTAATTGGAAGTTTCTCGTTGCTGACGTCACATTGCCAATACTCGGCGCGGATTTCCTCTCTCATTTACACCTTCTGGTCGATGTCACCCACTGACGATTGGCCAACCAGACTCATACTTACCGACACCTCTTCAACCTGCACCCTCCAACCTCGCTCTCCACATCAGCGCACCCACGAATGCCTACGCACACCTCCTCACGTCGTACCCGGAAGTTTTCCGTCCAGAACTTCGCCAAACGCCCACGGCTCCAGCCAAGCACGGTATTTATCACCATATCAAGACGACGGGACCCCCAGTCTTCGCAAAATTCAGACGTCTGGCACCGGAACGATTGGCAGCCACCAAACAGACGTTCACCAAAATGGAGGAAATGGGCCTTTGCCAAAAGGCCTCCAGCCCATAGTCGTCAACCTTACACATCGTTCTGGAGAAAGACAGCTCCCTCCGTCCGTGCGGGGATTACAGGCACCTGAACAGAACCGGATTACTATCCCCTCCCAAACATTGCAGACGTGACCTCCTACCTGCACAAAGCGAAGGTTTTCTCCACGCTGAACCTCCTGAAGGGGTATTATCAGGTGCCTATGAACCCAGAAGACATCCTCAAGACCGCCATCACCACTCCGTTTGGTACATACACCTTCAATTACTCCTGCTTTGGCCTTCGTAATGCTGGGGCCACTTTTCAACATCTCGTGGATTGCATCTTCGGGGACCTCCCCTTCTGTGTATGTTATGTGGACGACATACTTGTGTTCTCTTTCTCAAAAGAGGAACACCTCCGTCACCTGCGCATCGTGCTCGACCGCCTGCAACAAAACGGCGTTATAGTCAGGTACGACAAGTGTACCTTTTGCATCACTGAAGTGTCGTTCTTAGGGCACCGCATCACTCCTGAAGGAGTCCATCCCCTCCCTGAGAAGGTAGCAACCATTCAGAACTTCCCCACACCCTCGACTGTCAAAGCTCTGCAGGAATTCTTGGGCATGATCAACTATTATCACCGTTTTCTTCCAGCCATTGCCGCCACTCTTGCTCTCTCTACACCTCCCTCAAGGCCAAGACAAAAGACCTGAAGTGGGGTCCCCTTCAAGAAGTGGCCTTCTGCAACGCAAAGAAGGCCCTATCAACCGCTGCAGCTCTCACTTTTCCTATCCCACATGCCCCTCTACTTCTCTCCACCGATGTCAGTGACGTCGATATTGGTACAGTACTCGAACAGGTGGTCAATGGTTCGCCCCACCCATTGGCCTTCTTCAACAGAAATCTGTCCAAGGCAGAATCGGGTTATTCTACCTTCGATCGCGAATTGCTGGCGGTGCACTTGGCTGTCCGTCACTTTCGCCATTTCTAAGAAGGTATGCCCTTCATCATTCGCACAGACCACATGTCTCTGGTACACGCCTTCACTCAGCAGTCTGAAGCCTGGTCCGCCCGTCAACGCCGACATCTCTACGCCGTGGCTGAATACAATTGCACCCTTCAACACGTCCCTGAGACAATGAATCCCGTTGCCGATGCCCTGTCAAGAAACAGGTTGGCTGCCGTTCAAAGCCTTGGCTGAAGCCCAACGATAGGATCCAGAGTATCAAGCATGAAGGATATCCTGCACATCTCTCCATTGGGAAGACATCCCCCTCGAAGACTCCAACACCACCCTCCTCTGTGACGTCAGTACTGGTAGACCGCGACCTTGGATTCCTGCTCCCATGCACCGACAGGTGTTTGATTTCATTCACGGCCTTTCACATCCCTCGTGCCGTTCTACTGCGCAGCTGCTGAAGACGAAGTTCATTTAGCACGGCATTTCTAAGGATGCAAAGGATTGGGTCCACGCCTGTACTTCTTGCCAAACTTCCAAAGTACATCGACACACGGATTCAGGAGTGGGCACCTTTCGTCAAACTCAGCGTCGTTTCGCCCACATTCACATTGACGTTGTAGGCCCCCTACCCATATCTCAAGGACATCGTTACCTGTTTACCATCATCGACCGTTCCACTCGTTGGCTTGAAGCCATTCCCATGGAAACTGCAACGTCCACCTCATGTACATCTGCTTTACTCTCAGGATGGATTGCAAGATTTGGTATCCCTGAGCAAATTACTTCTGACAGGGGTACCACTTTCACCTCTCAATTGTGGACATCATTAGCGAATCTCCTGGGCATCACCCTACATCACACAACTGCCAACAACCCCGCTGCTAATGGAATGGTTGAACGTTTTCATTGCACCCTCAAATCAGCTTTGATGTCCCGCTACAAGGATATCAATTGGTTTACTCAGCTACCTTGGGTCTTCCTGGGACTAAGGACCACTCCTAAAGATGCCCTCGACGTCTCGGCAGCTGAAATGGTGTATGGCGACCCGTTGGTCGTCCTTGCCGAATTTTTTCCTTCTGCAACCTCCTCCGACGGTCTCCAGTGCATACGTCACGTCGTGGGAAAATTTACTCCATTCGGCCAGACTTACAAGTCCCCAGCGAAGCATCACATACTGACAGACTTGCACTCTGCAACGCACGTCTTCCTACGCAACGACACTAGCAAGCCACCGCTAACGCTTCTTACACGGGCCCTTTCCTTGTGATCCGATGCAGTCCGAAAGCATTCCTACTAAACATTCGTGGCAAAGAAGACTGGGTCTCCATCGATCGTCTAAAACCTGCTTATCTCCTGCCAGATGACCCGCCTACAGTTCACCTCTCTAGATCAGGGTGCCCTATTTAACATGTACAGTATGTCATTTTTAATGGGGAGCCATGTACCAACCGTGTGTCACACGTTCGTACATAGTAACGACATTTCATTTTGTGTATATATTATGATTGTATCTTTGCTCTCTCCTCGCACTGATAAGGACCTGAAATAATATGTCTGTCTTTCTAACCGTTAACTGTTAACCGGTGCAGTGTCGGTTGAACATAAAATTGCCTGTTTTGTCTTTTATCCCCTTTTTGCCTGGAGTTTATGTATATATAAACAGATGTTCTGCAATAGAGTTACGCAGTTGCTTTCATACTGCCTTCGAGTCTCAACCTTTACTCGGCTAGTCACATGATCATCAAAAATGGGAAAAGTCCTTGAACAGATGGGCTACCAGTGGAGTTTTTTCTAAAGTATTTTGGAATAGTATTAAAGAATATTTGATTGAAATGATTTAGTTTGAATCCAGGAACAAAAATATTTTAAAATTAAATAAGGGAGTCTTTCCATCATACCCAAGGAAGGAGATTCAAATATAATTACAAACTGGAGACCATTAACTGTGTTGAATGTATATTTTAGGATAATAAGAAAAAATTGTAGCTATTAGGATTAAAGATTTTTTACATTCAATAATATCAATAAAAAAGTTTTGTTGTGTTGAAAATGAAGCAATTAATAATTTGAAAGTTTTTATTAGAGATTTAATATTTTAAGCAAATGAAAGTAGTACTGAAGCAGCCTTGATGAACGTGGAATGGTCAAAGGCATTTGATCGTGTCGATTATGAATTTCTGTTTAGAATATTAAAAGGATTTGGTTTTGATGATGAATTATTAATTGGATAAAGATGTTATTTCTAAATGCTAAAAGTGTATTATGTATAAACGGTAATATGTCTGACACTTTTACTATCAATAAATCGGTCAAGCAGGGGTGTCCTTTGTCTAAGATGTTGTTTTTTTATATATCAGGAAGTACTTCATAGAATGATCAAGAAAAGGATGCTCAATTATGCTTTAAGGTTGCCTAATGAGCTCCAGATATTATTACTAGTTTATGCAGACGATTCGGTTATAGTTATTACTTGTGATAAGGCATTAGAGGAATGTTTAAATGTTATCAAAGAATATGAGAAAGCTTGAGGTGCAGTTCTTAATAGAGGCAAAACTTCTATTATAGGCCTTGGTAATTGGAAAGAGAGAGAAGTATGGCCTGGTCATCGTTTACAAGTTTTGAACGGTTATAGTAAAATTTTAGGTATATATCATAGCAATAGTTATCAAAAACTTGAAAAGTAGCATAAGAAAAGTTATTAATATCTTTCAAAACAGGAAGTTAACCTTATTTCAAAGAGCATGTGGTCGCCTCTTTCTCTAGCTACTAATGGTGGAGTAATTGATACCGCAGTGTTGAATTCACTATTTATTTGTCGTGATCAAACCTGGTGATGTAGACAATATGCGAGTTAGTATCATTACAAATTAACATGTTATTGATCTAAAATCCATGTGTCAGACAATGAATAACACAATGATTTGTATTTTGATCGTTATAGCCTCCTCTAACTTACAGTTGTTAAAATATTAACATATTACATAATTGTGTACAAAATTATACATATACGTTGCGGTATTGTGGTAGTTTTGGAGATTGCTCTACGGTGTGTATTCTCTGCAAATTCTCGTTCACAACTACGTTATACATTCACGATGGAGATGTGTTTATGCTCCGCACATCAATGGCTAGATTCTTTTCCTATGGTGGTGTTCGATATGTGTTAAGGTTAAAGGTTAATGTGCCCAGGATGAGTGCTTCCATAGTAAGCATATTTTATCTCTCTAGCTTTTAACTCTTTATTTTAGTTCCCTTCCTTCCGTATAGCTATATTATTTATTTCACACATATACTTATTCTACCTTCGCTGTTATGGCGATTACACTCCCCCCACGGGGCATACTATGCCCAATTTTTCACTACTGGTTCTATTTACTCTTAGTATGTCAAGCAAACTTTAAACAGGCACAGTTTCACGATTGGTCTGATAAGTGTTCCAGTGGAGGTGCGTACATGTACCTTCCTTACAAGCCCATCACAAACCGGTATGACCTTTGCAATTCTGCCCAACTTCCAACGACTTCATGGGAAATTGGGATCCACAATAGGGAAATTGGGATCCACAATAGGGAAATTGGGATCCACAATGAGTACTAAGTCATCAAACAGAAAATTCCGTGTAGTCTTGATGTTGCGTTTGCACAGTTGAAGTGTTTGCAGGTACTCTGCTTTCCACCTGTGCCAAAACTGATTGGTCAGAAGCTGTGTATGTTTCACACGGCGACGTAAGACTTCAGCAGGCGCCAACTGGTCCGTTGGAAGGCTATTTTCCTGTTCACCCTGCGGCAAATGATATATGCTTAGAGAATGTTGTCGATGGTTGAAAACCCTTCTATGATCCAATAATGTCGCTGTAATGAAGCCATTTTATGTTCGTGGCCTGAGTGACCTGCTAGAAAGGCATGTGCATCTAGTGCTATCAAGGTAGTAATGTGATGATGTTTTTGCAAGAGGATTGTACCTAACGTGCCACTAGGGTCATGTTCGCGTGGGATATGACCTCCTACCCACATGATTCCCCACTCATCAGGATAGGGTTCTAGCCTGTGGCTTGAACTTTGCCTTGTTAACTTCCCTAACTGCAGCACTGCTATGTCATCTCCAAACCTGCATTGCTGGAGGGTCCTTTTAATACATTCCCTGGCTTCTTGAATTTCTAACACTGTGAGTCGCAGGCTGGTGTGGTGTACCTTTCCAGATCTGAGCCAGTATTAGAATTTGAGGATCCAAGCTGTAGCTCTGTAGCAGGTTGAAGGGAGTACTAAAATGGAAGTGTTTATCTTTGTTGGCTGGTTGCATGTGTGTTGTCATGGTGGAGGTTCCTTTCTTAACTTCAGGGTCATCAAATGGTACCTCCAGAACGACCGGCTGTGATGGCTAACAGGTCGAAGGTTGCTCCGGAAAATTGGCCCAGTGTCTCCATCTTCTGCCGGCAAGCAAGTCCTGGGCTGTTAGTACCCTTGTGGCATCATCTGCTGGATTTTTTTCTGAAGTAACATGCCGCCATGTTCTGGTTTGGAGCGCCTATGAATTAGCAATGAGAGTTTGAAATTGACATTCGGTGCTCTTAATGTATTGGAAAACTATTGTACTATCTGACCGAAAGCTGGAGTGTTTGACTGGTTGTTTTATCACCCTCCTAATCTTGACACTCTTCTCAGTAGCCAAAACTGCTGTGCACAATTCAAGACATACTTTGGATAACGTCATGATTGGTGCTAAACTTGTACGTGCTAAATCCGTGCTACTATATTTTTGTCTAGTTTGTGTTTCATGTGTAAGACACTGAGACATATGCAACTTGAGAGGCTTCACAGAGATGATGTAATTCCATCCCGTCCTTCTCACCGAGGCCTTCTGTCCGGTATTGTCGGGGAATGACTAGTCCTTCTGAGGCTTATACCTCCAAAAGCCGTGTAACCAATCTTAACTTATTTTCTGGTGTGAGATTCTGGTCCTATCCAACCTTTCAGCATACATCGTTTTGAAAGATTATCTTTGCTCTTACTGTGAAGGGTGCTAACATGCCCAAGGGGTCATAGACAAAACTCATTATGCTCAGGATCCCTCTTCAATTGTAAGGTTCATTGTAGGTAGACGTACAGACTGTCAACCCGTCCCTGTCGAGGTCCCATAGTACTCCTAGTGCCCTGTCTATGAGTAGCCTTCTCCTAAATAGGTCAACATCTTTAACAGCTACATTTCTCTCTGTAGGGGAATGGAGATCACATATCTGGCATTGCTCATCCATTTAGTTGGACGAAATCCATCCCCTTTTAGAATCATTTGCAATCCATGAGTTAGTTTAATAGCAATTTCACCAGCTTGAGTGAAGCAGGTCATCAATGAAGACGTTAGAAACTGCTTCTTTTGCTGCATCATTCCAGTTTCTTTTAAGTGTCCCTTTTAATTCAAAGATGGTACACGCTGGGCTCCATACATCTCTAAATATATGAACTGTCATACAATAGTGCTGGGGGTTTTTATCAAGACCTCCTTGTGGCCACCAAAGGAATTGAAGCACATCTCTGTCCGATGGATTTACAAACACTTGATGACACATGTCCTCTATGTCAGCTGCTATTGCCACTTTTCCTTCCCTAAATCTGATGAGGATTCCCGGTAAATCCTTCATCATATCCAGCCCCTGCATGCCTTGGCTGTTCAATGATATGCCCTTGAATAACCCCTGCATGACATGGCTGTTCAATGATATGCCCTTGAATAGCCCCTGCATTACTTGGCTGTTCAATGATATGCCCTTGAATGAAGCAGCGCAGTCAAAAACTACTCTGGTTTTATCAGGCTTGTTCGTACTAAATACAGGATGATGTGGAAGATACCATCCTTTACCAGGGCTATTCAATGATCTGCTGGTTCTGCATATCCTTTCTTCATCAACCATCCATTTCTTTTGCATATTGTAATCGGATTTGTTCATTATGCAGTAGATATGACCTTTGTCTGGAAATTTGGGCATTTCCTCCTTAAAAGGTATTGGAAATTGGTAGTGGGTCCTAACACGCCTTTCTTATGCATTCCATATTAGCCTAACCTTGTAATCTTCGATGTATTTTCCCTTTTTGTCTGTATCGTCTTGAGTGTCTACACCTCGAAATTGTCTGACTTGCATCTCGACAGTTTCATCCCTTCTGTTGAGGAAATTGTTTCAACAATAAATGTTCCCAAACTCGTCACTTTCCTGCTGAATTTGTGTGCATCTATAATGTTGTTTCCTTTGTAGATTTTATTCAAAATACTGAGAAATGCCCAGCATTCCTCTTCACTAGCACTGTGGAACTTGAGTAACTTGATTGCGTAAAGCTCTCCAATTCTATTAGGAGTTGGCGAGGTAACCTTGGTTCTTTTCTGAGCTTGGAATCTTAGTGTTGGTCTGGTCTCCCAATTTGGCTTGTTCCTCTTGGTGATGTTTGGGTGTTTGTTTGGAGGTCAATTTCCTGGGCTTATGCAGGTTATTCATTTTTAGATAATGTACATTGTCACTGGAGTCGCTACCGTCATATACGGTTCTTCCCCATTTGCAAACATCTTGCCACTTCCTTGTGTCTTTAGCCTTTGCTGATTGAAAGGACTTTACAGATTCAGGATTGGGTTTACTTTCCATTTCCATCCTTCTCCATCAGTTACTTGCTGATTGCCCGCTACCCTTTCTTTTGTATCTCGAGTGATAATCTTCACTCGAGTCCGCGGAGTTGGTTTAGTATTTACTTTTGTGTTTTGTGAACCGTAGGTGTCGAGGTACAACACTTCTGCATCTCGAGCAGTGGTCGCTCTCCCATTCTAAAGAGTTTGTATCAGACTCAACTTCATACTTTCTTTTCTTGTTTTGATGTAGGTCATGCCGTGTTCCCCTTTCTTTAGAGGATATTACTTGTTTGTCAATTGAGAACGTTGTTGGCCTATCATGTCTGGTATCGTATTTTGATGACACCATATGTACAGTACTTCATTTCGTCTTTCCATTTTCCTGAGGGATGTTGTTTGTTCATCCCTCAAGGACGTCTTACACACGCCAAGTCCTTTGCCATCCTATACTAATGCCATAGGTGCCATGGTTCTTTCCTTGACCCCCCAAAAAAGTTGTTTGTCTGTCCTTCAGACCATTTCCTTCGTCGTCCTGTTACGAGGCCATGGGTGCCATTTGTCTTTCCTTGTCCACCAAGGATATTGTTTGTCCGTCCCTCATGGACATTTCCCACACACCATGTCCTTCCCTGTCCTGTAACGAGGCCATGGGTGCCAGTGGTCTTTCCTTGTCCACCAAGGATGTTGTTTGTCCATCCCTCATGACATTTTCCACACACCATGTCCTTCGCTGTCCTGTAATGAGGCCATGGGTGCCATTGGTCTTTCCTTGTCCACCAAGGATGTTGTTTGTCCGTCCCTCATGGACATTTTCCACACACCATGTCCCTTGCCGTCCTGTAGCGAGGCCATGGGTCCCATTGGTCTTTTCTTGTCCACCAACGATGTTGTTTGTCCGTCCCTCATGGACATTTTCCGCACACCATGTCCTTCGCCGTCCTGTAACGAGGCCAGGGGTGCCATGATTCTTTCCTTGTCCACCAAGGATGTTGTTTGTTCGTCCCTCATGGACGTCTTCCACACACCATGTCCTTCGTCGTCCTATAACAAGGCCATGGGTGCCATTAGTCTTTCCTTGTCCACCAAGGATGTTATTTTTCTGTCCCTTATGGACATCTTCCACACACCATGTCCCTCGCCTTCCTGTATAGAGGCCATGTGTGTCACGGGATGTTGTTTGTTGGTCCCTCGGCTACTTATTTATTAACTTACTGGATATTACTTCTCTTGATTCCCTATACAATGGAAGCAGCCTTGTTATGGCTTATCACCTAGCTTCCTTTCTATTTGCATTTATGAATCTTATTATCGACGTTCATTTACAATGGAAGCAGCCTTGCTGTTGCACAAATTACACAAAGTTATGCACTTAGTTTTGTTTAATTTTGCATCTAATAATTCAATCACCAACATTTGTTTATAACGGAAACAGCCTTGCTGCGGCTCAAATTAAATCAAGTCATGCACTTAGGGTTGCTTAAGTTTGCATCTAATAATCCAATCATTAACATTCGTTTACAACGGAAGCAGCCTTGCTATGGCTCAGATTAAATCAAGTCATGCTCTTAGTTTAGTTTGAGTTTGCATCTAATAATCCAATCACCAACATTCGCTTAGAGTGGAAACATCCTTGCTGTGGCTCAAATTACATCAAGCCATGAACTTAGTTTTATTTCCGTTTGCAATTAATAACGCAATAATCAACATTCGTTAATAATAAAAGCAGCCTTGCTGTGGCTCAAACTACATTATGTCTTCGCACTGAGTTTTGTGTATGCTTGCATTTAATAATCCAATCATCAACCTTCGTTTACAATGGAATCAGCCTTGCTGTGGCTCAAATCACACCAAGTCATGCGCTTAGTTTTGTTTAAGCTTGCATCTAATAACCCAATCATCAACATTCGTTTACAACGGAATTAGCCTTGCTGTGTCTCAAATTACACCAAGTATTGCACATAGTTTTGTTTAAGCTTGCACCTAATAACCC
Organism: Palaemon carinicauda; assembly: GCF_036898095.1. Classification (NCBI taxonomy): domain Eukaryota; kingdom Metazoa; phylum Arthropoda; class Malacostraca; order Decapoda; family Palaemonidae; genus Palaemon; species Palaemon carinicauda. The sequence continues at coordinate 53,759,612 of NC_090733.1, forward strand.
AATCATTATCATTCGTGTACAACGGAATTAGCCTTGCTGTGTCTCAAATTACGCCAAGTCATGCACCTAGTTTCGTTTAAGCTTGCATTTAATAACCCAATCATCAACATTTGTTTACAATGGAATTAGCTTTTCTGTGTCTCAAATTACGCCAAGTTATGCACCTAGTTTTATTCAAGCTTGCATCTAATAACCCAATCATCAACATTCGTTTACAACGGAATTAGCTTTGCTGTGTCTCAAATTACGCCAAGTCATGTACCCAGTTTTATTCAAGATTGCATCTAATAACCCAATCATCAACATTCGTTTACAACGGAATTAGCTTTGCTGTGTCTCAAATTACACCAAGTCATGCACCTAGTTTTATTCAAGCTTGCATCTAATAACCCAATCATCAACATTCGTTTACAACGGAATCAGCTTTGCTGTGTCTCAAATTACACCAAGTCATGCACCCAGTTTTATTCAAGCTTGCATCTAATAACCCAATCATCAACATTCATTTACAACGGAATTAGCTTTGCTGTGTCTCAAATTACACCAAGTCATGCACTTAGTTTTGTTAAGCTTGCACCTAATAACCCAATCATCAACATTCGTTTACAACGGATTTAGCTATGCTGTGTCTCAAATTACGCCAAGTCATGCACCTAGTTTTATTCAAGCTTGCCTCTAATAACCCAATCATCAACATTCGTTTACAATGAAATCAGCTTTGCTGTGTCTCAAATTACACCAAGTCATGCACCTAGTTTTATTTAAGTTAGCACCAAATAACTCAATCATTAACATTCGTTTACAACGTAATTAGCATTGCTGTGTCTCAAATTATGCCAAATCATGCACCTAGTTTTATTTAGGTTTGCACCTAATAACCTAATCATCTGTATTCGTTTACAACGAAATCAGCCTTGTTGTGTCTCAAATTACGGCAAGTCATGCACCTAGTTTTGTTTAGGTTTGCACCTAATAACCCAATCATCAATAATCGTTTACAACGAAATCAGCCTTGCTGTGTCTCAAATTACATCAAATTATGCACCTAATTTTGTTTAAGTTTGCACCTAATAGCCTAATCATCAGCATTCGTTTACAATGAAATCAGCCTTGCTGTGTCTCAAATTACACCAAATTATGCACCTTGTTTTGTTCAAGTTTGCACTAATAACCCAATCATCAACATTCGTTTACAATGGAATTAGCCTTGCTGTGGCCCAGATTACACCAAATTTTGCACCTTGTTTTGTTTAAGTTTGCACTTACATCCCAATCATCAACATTCGTTTACAACGAAATCAGCCTTGCTGTGTCTCAAATTACACCAAGTCACGCACTTAGTTTTGTTTAAGTTTGTATCTAAAAATTCTCAATACCTCTTTATTCCACTTTTTATTTGTCCCTTTATTACTTAAGCGAACTTCATGTCCCTCGGAGTTTGAAAAAAAAAAAAAATAAAAAAATAAAATAAAAAAAAAACAATCCTGCTAAAATTCTTATCTCATCATACCTTCTATATTTATGTTTATTTGACTTGAATTTATTCATCTTTTACCTGTCTATTTAATCGTTTACATGAAAATCACTACACTGGAAATTTCATTAATTGCGTATCATTATGTATATTTTATGAATCAATTTAATTACCTACCTTAATATCACTTCACTCACCCCTTTTTATACATATGTAATTTCACATATATATGCTTGCACTTTGGTAATAATTAAATAGTACTTATTCTTAATCTATGCACAATATTGGTTATCTGTTCTTCAAGTTAATTCCATTTCACTCGTCACTCGTCAACAGCATTTGCCTCCCCTTTCCTCGGCCAACAAAGAAAAAAAAAATAAAAGGTGGGGAGTAAACAGGCACGTATACAAACGAAATTTTAATAGAAACCCATCTAGCACATTCATAATCTCCACACATGTAACTTAAATAAGTGCGTGGCGCTATTCAGCAACGTCCTCTGTAGATATGATCCACTTCTGTAAGAGCAGTCCTCATATTTGGGGGAGATTCCTGTAGTCTTAATTTCCATTCGTACTAAGATGCCAATGTCCCGTGACTTCAATATCCGTTCGTGTTTGATTGTAGTTGCCTCCTTTTCTAGCTACTAATGGTGGAGTAATTGATGCCGCAGTGTTGAATTCACTATTTATTTGTCGTGATCAAACCTGTTGATATAGACAATATGCGAGTTAGCATCATTACAAATTGACATGTTATTGATCTAAAATCCATGTGTCAGACAATGAATAACACAATGATTTGTATGTTGATCGTTATTGCCTCCTCTAACTTACAGTTGTTAAAATATTAACATATTACATAATTGTGTACAAAATTATACATACACGATGCGGTATTGTGGTAGTTTTGGAGATTGCTCTACGGTGTGTATTCTCTGCAAATTCTCGTTCACAACTACGTTATATATTCACGATGGAGATGTGTTTATGCTCCGCACATCAATGGCTTGATTCTTTTCCTATGGTGGTGTTCGACATGTGTCAGGGCTAAAGGTTAATGCGCCCCGGATGAGTGCTTCCATAGTAAGCATATTTTCTCTCTCTAGCTTTTAACTCTTTATTCTAGTTCCCTTTCTCCCGTATAGCTATATTATTTATTCCAAACATATACTTATTCTACATTCTCTGTTAAGGCGATTACAAAGTATGAACACTAAATTGTAAAATTGTAGCAAAGGTATGGTATACAGCGCATGTTTACCCAATTCCCGTAGAATTTGTTAAGAATATTCAGGAAAGTATTTTCAAATATCTGTGGAATAGCAACTGTGAACCTATTGCAAGGAAAACCATGTTTTTGTTGGAATTAAGAGGTGGTTGTGGGATTACTGATATTCGGTGTAAAGCAAAATCAGTCATGTTTAGTACTTTTTCTGAAAAGTTTAAAAAAATTAATGTTTTGGTTATCAATTGACTATTTATTACTGTACATTCAGAGCAACCCTCCTATTGGAAAATGAATGTCAATTTCAGGACTCTACTATTTTTACACCTAGGTTTTATGAAGGTATGATAAACATTTTACAACGTATTTATAGGATGACCTCGTATCCGGAAATAAAAAAAAAAAAAAAGAAATGAATATGAGCTTTTAATGAAAAATTATAAATATCTTCCAAATATTGAAAAACTGTACCCTTTACTTGACTGAAAATTAATTTGGAGGCATGTAAATAATATGAGTTTAGAAAATAAAAGTAGGGAAATTTTGTTTAAGTATGTACTGTACACGAAGTACTAGATACAAATGATAGGTTAGCTATGATGAAAATAAAAGTTGTAAAAGACTGCTATTATTATTAGTATTATTATTATTATTATTATTATTATTATTATTATTATTATTATTACTTGCTAAGCTATATCCATAATTGGAAAAGCAGGATGCTATAAGCCCAGGGGCTCTAACAGGAAAATAGCTCAGTGAGGAAAAGAAACAGAAAAATTAAATATTTCAAGAAGAGCAAAAACATTAAAATAAATATCTCCTATAGAAACTATAAAAACTTTAACAAACCAAGAGGATGAGAAATAGGATAGAATACTGTGCCCAAGTGTACCCTCAAGCAAGAGAACTCTAACTCCAAAAGACAGTGAAAGACCATGGTACAGAGGCTATGGCACTACCCAAGATTAGAGCACAATGGTTTGATTTTGGAGTGACCTCCTAGAAGAGCTGCTCACCATAGCTAAAGAGTCTCTTCTACCGTAACAAAGAGATAAGTTGCCACTGAACAATTACAGTGATGTAAGAAGAATTTTTTGGTAATCTCAGTGTTGTCAGGTGTATGAGGACAGAGGAGAATGTGTAAAGAATAGGCCAGACTATTCGGTGTGTGCGTGTAGACATAGGGAAAATGAACCGTAACCAGAGAGAAGGACCCAATGTAGTACTGTCTGGCTAGTCAAAAGACCCTATAACTCTCTAGCGGTAGTATCTCAACGGGTGGCTAGTGCCCTGGCTAACCTATTACCTATATTGTGGGTGTATAGAAACTGATATGCATATGGTATATTCTGTCCATTAGTTTAAAATTTGTTGTTTTGGTTTTTTAACTTGTTCATTAAATGCTGCGAATTTAAAACTAGTAATAGGTTAAGGATTTCAAAGCTAGATTTTGAAGCAGATCCAAAGAATGATGAAAATACGACAATAGTCATAATAGCAGATTTTATTGCAGGGATATGGATGGGAAGATACTTAGGATTCTCAAGTACTGACCCGCAATTGCTTAAAAATATTAAAAGTAGAATGATAAATACGCTTAATGTAAATAAAATAGGATTTAAATCTTCTATTAAAAAAGTATTCACGAGTTGATATACTTTTTATTAAAAAACATATTTAGATAAATAGTAAAAATTGCGATTGTGAATACAGTATATGTAAAATAAAAGAAAAAAAAGTACTCATGTAAATGTACTAAGATTCCAAATATGTATTTCATGATAAAAGATAAAAAAAACAATATTGTTAGGGGAGCTTTATAATGCGTAATGTTCTGTTGTTAATAAGAAACATAATAATATTACAATGTAAATACCTTATATACTTTAATTTCCATTTACAGTATATTGTATATTTGTTTATTTCTTTTACTGAATTATTTTTGAAAGATTACGCCAGAGAATTGGCTGTGCGGCCTGTAATATACCTCATAACCAATATATATATATATATATATATATATATACATATATATATATATATATATATATACATCAAGTGGTGGTGTAGCCAGTGAATTTGGCCTTGCGGAAGAGTTCTCAACTTAGTAAAGACGGTTCAATAAGTATAAGTGATGGTGTACCACATACTATATATATATATATATATATATATACTGTATATATATACATATATATATATATATATATATACATATAATTTTTCCTCCCGGCCTGCTGTCCTCTTGAGACTCTGCACGTTCCAGCTATTTGTTGTTATATATATATATATATATATATATGTATATATATATATATATATATACATATATATATATATATGTATATATATGTACATATATATATATATATATATATTTATATACACACACACATATATATATATATATATATATAAATTATTAATAGCACATGGCATTTTTAACATAGATTTGTTATCCTAATCAAAGCAGCATCTTTATAGATATAGTATGAAAAAGTGTTATGATTTTGAATACTTTTATTTCAAACTGAACACCTTCAAACTGCTCACCGTTTTTGTGATATCAAGAGATGATGTGCCGCTCTCTCTCTCTCTCTCTCTCTCTCTCTCTCTCTCTCTCTCTCTCTCTCTTTCGTAACTTGGGTTCATATGCCATCACTGCCAATGGAAGACTTTTTTTTATCTCACTGTCATCTTATTGTATTGACTACGTAAGGTGTTCAATATGTTTTTGTTTTTCTCAAAAGTAAATTTGGCATTGATTTTTCACTGTAAAGCATAACTCATTAC
>NC_090733.1:53770108-53777608 GCF_036898095.1 Palaemon carinicauda
ATTCAGACGAGCATTTTAGTAAAAATTCGTAAATCATATTATTAGTACCACTAAAATATCTAAAACATGCAAGGATACGTGAGCGCTTTATGAATCGAAAGACAAATTCTTTTGGAAACTATATAACTTATTGAAACTCGAGTGGCCTTTATTTTGATATCAAAATTTAAATGAAAGCTCTATATGACGACATTTATACAAATGGTTTCCATCTTAATTTATTCGAAAAAAAACTTTGTTTCATTAAATTCTTTATCGCTAATTTAAATATTAATCTCTGGCACCATCGGTCAAGTAGTTCTTTGTGTATGTTGATTAAGATTTTCCGTAAATCTGATCATCCTTACCGCTCAGATCTTCCCAGAATGTAGGCTACCCTCCATTACTTACAACTAAGTATGAAATTAATTCTAATAGTATTGCCTTCAGCATCATAAGGTAAAGGGTTGATTTTTTTTACCTTTCCGTTTTGTGTCGTATTGTCAAATCCTTCAGAGCACGCGAGAGAGAGAGAGAGAGAGAGAGAGAGAGAGAGAGAGAGAGAGAGAGAGAGAGAGAGCAAATGATTGTTTGTAGCCAGTAAGACTTGAAATAACTGAAGTTTTGTTTGTTTATTTTTTTTATTTGTATTGTTGAGGAAGAAAGCGAAACTTCAGGCCTGGGTGATTGTTTTTTTTTTATATCCTGAATCTTGAAAGAGGAGTATTTTGATTATTGGATTTATTCAATTGAGGATTGTAAGTGACATTATTTATTATAAGTATTGGTTGGCTTCAGTTGGTGTTGTTGTAAATGAGAGAATTGGCTTACTTATATTTTTTATTATAGTGTGAGAGTTTAGCTAGCAAAGCGCTTTCGTAAGGGGTTTGGATCCCAATTTTATTTCCTCGTTGGAAATTTCTTTTCCTTCTGATTATCAGTAATTGTTTGTTCGTTGACCTATTGTTCAATGCCGATTGAATGTTCATGGCCCTGCTTGTGTAAAGACTGAACAGACCCTCTTGGGGGATAGTGATGTGATTGTTGACGACACGGCCTGGAAAAGAATTTAAATTTTTCTATGATGATTGATTATAGTGAAAATGATGAGGGTGACAAAGAATTGGCTTGGAGAAAAAATGTTACAAAGATTACTAAGCAAAACTGACTGGAGTGTTAGCAAGGAACCGAGGTGTAATGGCATAACTGTAGAGTTGTAGACAATATACTGTAAATGATATATAGGCCTACACACACATACACACACACACACATGTATATATATATATATATATATATATATAATATATATATATATATATATATATATATACATATGGGATTGGTTGGATTACTGCAATCGTACATATCTGGAAAACATATCCGTTTATTAGTGTTATATTTGACAATCCCATCGTGTCGACGATAATGGTTGATAATAATATTTCTATATTATAAAATCCATTTTCATCTAACCTATATTACGGTGATTTCTGTTAACAAGCTCTATGATGCATCAGCTCTGACTCTGACTCATGACTGACTTAGTGACGTCATGTAAACAGGCTACTCATATACACAACACAAAAATAACACGTGAGCATCACCATAAAAAATTCTGATCTTGTGCAGTACAAAATTAATAATAATCATATCCCATCTTTAAAATAACTTATAGAGGATTCAATGATTTATAACGTACGATACAACACTTATAATCAAGATTGAAACATGTTCTATCAATGCAATCTGTTGCACATTACTCTCAATACACGTAGCTCATATGGTATTACAGTACAAATACCCAAGTCCTCCTGATATTGTACAAAAGTCTAATCTCTCAGGTAACTTCCCTATATTCATCCTGTACTAACTTCATCCTGTACTGGTACTTGAGCAGACTCTGAATCTACATTTGATGATTGAGCATCATGGGAAACATTGGACTCATTTGATATAACTACACTTGGAAATTTCCCATCTCTAACATTTGAATAATCAAATGAATTTTTCATTTAACAGCTGTAATTGATCAACATGACGTTTTACAATATTTCCAACATCTTGAACATGATAATGTAAATTTCCTATATCTCTTACAAACTCTCCTGGTACCCACTTCTTTGAGGTATTGTGTCATCTTATCATGACATTAGATGAAGGGATAAATATCTTACTTATGGGAGATTCTTTAATTTTTTTACTTATTCTCTTTTAAGTCCCTTTCCAAACTCGGATACAACAAATCTAACTTACACAAAATTTGATGATGTCACATCTCTTGAGATGTGCGGTGTTATTCTATATGATAATAAGAACTTTGATACATGAAAAAAAAAGAAAATGTTACTTGTATTTATTTTTCTCCACTTCATGTTATGCTTAAATGTTTGAACAAATCTTTCAGCTTCTCCACTCGTGGAAAGATGACACGTTGCTGAAATTGTATGCTTAATGCCATTTACATAACACAACTCTTTAAAATCTTGTGGAGTAAACTGTGAATCATTATCTGTTATAATTCTTTCTGGAATACCATGTGTAGAAAATATTTGTATTCATTTTTTTTTATAGTTTTATTAATTAGAATTACTTTTGATCATTTACTGTAAGCGTCCACAACTATCAAGAATAAATAACCTAATAAACGGACCTGCAAAATTTATTTGCACTCTTTGCCATTAATACCTGGGTAACTCCCAAGAGTGCATTCTAGCAAACTGGGGATAGTTCTATTCTGCTGAATCAACTTCTAAAATACATTTGCTCTTATTTACTCTAATATTATTATCTTGGAACTTATTGAGGGCTGTCCATAATCTTTCTCCATGTTCTCTTTTATCTTTACTAGAGGCTAGAACAACATCTATGAAAATTGATATTTTTATCCATAGTTTGTTGCTTTATAGCTGGACTGGATGCTACTCCATAAGGTAATCTCTTTGGTCTATACAAACCTAAGGATGTCTTTACGGTACATAATTCTTATGAATTTTTATCCATGGGAAGCGGTTGAAACGCTTGTCTAAGATTCATCTTTGAAAATGCAGTACATCCTGAAATAGTTGCAAACATATCTTTCAATTTGGTAAGGGATGTTGAGCTACCGGAAGCTGTGGATTGTAGATTCAGCGTTACCTTATAATCTCTGTATAACTTAACCTGGCCGTTTTCCTTCACAATAGGAACAAATGGTACTGCCCAATATGAATATGTATCCTTTTCCCACGATCCTTCACTTTCTAACCTCCTGACTTCTGTTTCAATCGTAATTTTCAATGCATATGGTACTGGTCGCGGAGCAAAATATCTAGGAGTATTATTTGGTTTCAACACTAAGATTGCCAGTTTTTTTTTTTTTTTTTTTTTTTTTTTTGCCTCTACCGATTTTCTTTTAAATAAGTCCTTGAATTCGTTAAAAACATTATCCAAGGACAACTTGATTCTTGTTTCCATCTTGTATGCCTACAACCTTCAAAATACTTGGCCGATAGAATTTTAGGTAATGCAACCAATCTAACCCAAGTGAAGATTGACTTTACCTTTAACTACTCTTAATGACATTCTATCTAATTTCTGTTCTTTATACTGTACTTTTACGTTTGAAGCTCTTATTAAATGAATATCAAAACCATTATAACTTTTAAAAAGTCTAGGTGCTTCTTCTAAAAACATTTTGGGAATGGTTTTATCTGATACATCAGCAGTTTTGTTAACTTGCATTGGTTCACCAATTATGATCCATTCTACCAATAAATGTTTCATTGCATCTTTATTGGCAGAATCAGTTTCTGGCTTATCCTGATTATCATGAACATTTTCTGCATTATTCTCTTGGTTTGAAGGCTTGAAGGCCGCTCATAAATGGCAGAGGCAAGGGACAGTGACAATGCCCTATCAAGCCGGACAAAGCTCCAGAGACTGACCATATTACATATGATTAGCACCAAAGTCCCCTCTCCACACAAGCTAGGACCAGGGAAGGCCAGGAAAGGGCTGCTGATGACTCAACAAATAGACCTATATGCTCCTCCAAACACACCATCCTTAGCTAACAAGGATGGTGAGGTTACACCGACCAGAGGAACTAGCGAGTTTGAGCGGGACTCGAACCCTAGTCTGGCAATAACCAGACCAACAGTATCAACTGCAACATTTATTTTACTTGCATATTGTTTTGGAAATCTACAGATATTTGAAAAATTACCCATCTTTCTACAATTTAGGCACATTTGTCACGCAGCAGGGCATTTCTTTGGTTAACATGCAAGTTGGTCAGTTTCATCACACCTATAGAATTGGGGGTTTCTTGTTGTTTCTGCGTATAAGTATAATGATGATATTTATGAACATCAGGTCAAGCAATTTCCTATGACTAGGCTTTGACATATTCTTTCTCCGATTCAGATTGTCTCCTAACTTACAGCCTGTCTTACTAACTTTAAGAATTTTCCATTCTATTACCTGTAGAAATACCTTTCAAGCCATTTTGCCCATTAGATGTTTCTAAAGCTCTGCCGATAATTATTACCTTCTCTAGTTTTATATCTTCATCGGTTCTAAAACCTGCCTGCTCTCTTGGTTGAATAATGTCAAGTTGTCTTTCTTTTCCTACGAATATGATCTTTGTAAATATTCTATATATTACTGAGAGTAAACTTATCGGACGGTATTTTTTCATGTATTTTATGTCTCTTTTTTGTGAAATAGTAAAATGATAAAGTTATTCCAAGCTGTAGGTATACTGTGTAAAGTTCAGTGAGTTTTATTATTATGAAATCTCCTTCTATTATGAAATCCCCTGTTAGGTAATTTTCTCCTTCTGCTTTGTCTTTTTATTATTATTATTATTATTATTATTATTATTATTATTATTATTATTATTAGCTAAGCTACAACTCTTGTTGGAAAAGCAAGATGCTAAAAGCCAAAGGGCTCCACCAAGGAAATATAGCCCAGCGAGGAAAGAAAATAAGGAAATAAATAAACATTATAAGAATTAATGAAAATTACAATAAGATATTTTAAAAACACTAACAACGTTACAACAGATATTTCATATATGAACTATAAAATGACTTATGTCAGCCTGTTCACCATGAAAACATTTGCTGTAAGTTTGAACTTCTGAAGTTCTACTAATTCAACTACCCAATTAGGAAGATCATTCCACACCTTGGTCACAGCTTGAATAAAACTACTAGAGTACTGTATAGTAAGGAGTCTCATGATGGAGAAGGCCTGACTATAAGAATTAACTGCGTGCCTAGTAATACGAACAGGATACAACTGTCCGGGATGATCTGAATGCATATGATAATCAGAATTGTATAAAATCTTATGCAACATGCATAATGAACTAATTGAACAACGGTGCCAGAGATTGATATCTAGATCAGGAATAAGAACTTTAATAGACCGTAAATTCCTGTCCAACAAATTAAGATGAGAATCAGCAGCTGAAGACCAGAAAACAGAACAATACTCGAAACAAGGTAGAATAAAAGAATTAAAACACTTCTTCAGAATATATTGATCACCAAAAATCTTGGAAGACTTTCTCAATAAGCCAATGTTTTTGTGCAATTGAAGAAGACAAAGACGTAATGTGTTTCTCAAAAGTAAATTTGCTGTCGAGAATCACACCTAAAATTTTAAGAAAGTCATACTAAGTTAAAGAAACATTATCAATGCTGAGACCTGGATGTCGAGGAGCCACTGTCCTTGACCTACTTACAATCATACTTTTAATTCTGTTAGGATTCAACATCATTAAACCACAATTTACATCTTGTACTAATTCTAGCTTGATCTCTATTAAGGGATTTAGCAAACCCATATCTACATCCAGGAGATGGAATTGATGCAAAGAGAGTAACATCATTTACATATGCAACAAGCTGGTTTTCTAGGCCAAACCCCATGTCATATGTATATAGTGTGGAAAGTAATGAACGAAGAATAATACCCTAAGGAACACCAGATATCACATTCCTATACTCACTATGATGCCCATCGACAACAACTCTTTGCGATCTATTTCTTAAAATTTCAATAATGATGCCAAAAAACAACCCACCCACTCCTAACTGATTGTGTTTGAAAACAAGGGCCTCATGATTAACATGGTCAAAGGCAGCACTAAAATCCAGGTCAGTCATACAAGCTTCCTGACCACAATCAAGGGATTTCTGTACAGCATTGGACATTGTAAGAAGGGCATCAGATGCTCCAAGGCCTTTACGAAGACCATAGTGCAAAGGAACAGATGATTATCTTTAGCAAACTTATTTAAGACGTTTTGCCAAAAGAAGTTCAAAAACTTTACATAATACGGGTGTTATGGAAATTGGGTGGTGATCAGTTGGACTTGAGCTACTGCAAACACATTTACATAGTGAAGTAACATTACCAATTCTCCAGCAAGTGCTAAAATGTCCTTTTCTTGCTAACTTGTGCAAAATAACAGATAACTTTGGAGCTAGGAAATCTGCAGTCTTTATGAAAAACGAAAGGAAGAATACTCTTTGGGCCTACACCTCCAAAAGTATTAAGGTCCATCAAGAGAGTTTCAATTTCACGAGATAGAAAAGCTAAATTAGTTCATTTAGCAGCAGGATAACAGGAATAAGGAAGGTCGAGTTTCTCATTACTCTGTTTACTGTCAAACATATCAGCCAAAACGGTTGACTTTTCCTTTGGACACTGAGTGACAGAGCTGTCTGGTTTAAGTATAGGTGGAACTGTTGCATTTACACTGAAGAGTGCAGATTTAAGGGTAGTCCACCACTTATGCTCCTGTGTTGTACCAGAAAGGGTTTCTTTCATGGTTAAGTGGTAGTATTCCTTCTCAGTTGAAGCATACCCTCTCCAAGCAAAGGCTCTAAGATGAGAATAGTTATTCTATGTCAAATCTGATCTGTTACCCTTCCAAAGATGATAGGCCTCCTGCTTCTCCAAATAAGCACGTCTCCAATCATCATTGAACCATGTTTTGTCCTTCACTCGGCACCTTAGCATACGAGAACAGATACGCCTATCAATTATGTTGACTAGATTCTCATTCAAATGGACAACAGGATCAACTCTGCTATACATTGTAACCAATTCAAGCCAAAAAGTTTATGAAAAATACCATTCCAATCTGCTTGAGATTTCATACAAATCTTACATGAGTATGATATAATCAGGGGTAAGATGCTCATTCTTCACTTCTAATGAAATTAATAGTGAAGTCGGTGTATACGAGGTCCATGCAGTTACCAGACCTGTGAGTGGCTTAGCTTATGATTTGCTGACAGCCTGATTCAGAGGCAAAGTCTAAAGCTCTTAAGCCATAATACAAAAGTATAAGGCAATGGTCACTGTTATCTTAAAACCGTTTTCAATAACACACATTTTTTATTCTAATTCATCTCTCTCTCTCTCTCTCTCTCTCTCCTCTCTCTCTCTCTCTCTCTCTCTCTCTCTCTCTCTCTCAATATGTTTTTACCATGTATGTCACATTACATACTTTTTTCG
>NC_090733.1:53782608-53800108 GCF_036898095.1 Palaemon carinicauda
ATTTAATATCAAATTCTACCTTTGGGAATGTATATCCACTGTATGTATAGCCAGGGCACCACCCACCAGTTGAGATACTACCGCTAGAGTGTTATGGGGTCTTTTGACTAGCCAGACAGTAGTACATTGTATCCTTCTCTCTGGTTACGGTTCATTTTCTCTTGGCCGACACATATATCGAATAATCTGGCCTATTCTTTACTTATTCTTCTCTTCCTCATACACCTGACGACACAGATTACAAAACAATTCTTCTTCTCTCAAGGGGTTAACTACTGCATTGTAATTGTTCAGATGCCACTTTCCTCTTGGTAAGGGTAGAAGACAGACTTTAGCTATGGTAAGCAGCTCTTCTAAAAGAAAGACACTCCAAAACCAAATCATTGTTCTCTAGTCTTCGGTAGTGCCATAGCCTCTGTACCATGGCCTTCCGCAATCTTCGGTTAGGAGTCTCTTGTTCGAAGGTACACTCGGGTACATTATTCTATCTTATTTCTCTTCCTCTTGTTATGATAAAGTTTTTATAGTTTATGTAGTACTTATTTTTTTAACACGTTATAGAATCCTGCGTGTCCAGCCTGGGTTGTACCCTAGCAATTATCATCATTAATAATAATAATAATAATAATAATAATAATAATAATAATAACTGGTTACCTATAACGAGCCATATATTTATTTAACTATTTATACATACATACACACACACACACACATATATATATATATATATATATATATATATATATATATATATATATATATATATACTGTATATATATATATATATATATATATATATATATATATATATATATATATATATATATTATACAATAGTAAAGTATCCCTCTCTCTCTCTCTCTCTCTCTCTCTCTCTCTCTCTCTCTCTCTCTCTCTCTCTCTCTCTCTCTCTCTCTCTCTCTTTCGAAATATGTAATGAATGGGGTTTGATATAGGTTTTTACGAAATATCTATAAAAACGAGAAAAGAGATTAGACAGCTAATCTGAAATTACAATGCGATAATATTTCTTCTATTTATTTGGTTATAAATGAGATACCTTATTCTTCTATTTTTACTTTGAAATTCATACCACAAAGCAAATTTAAAGTTCTGTGCAGAATCTTAATAGATTGACATAATTTTATTTTTTTTATTTGAGACGTCAGTAAGGAAAAAATTCCCTGCACCAAAGCAGGCATTTTATTTATCAATATATGTCTTAAAAAATAAATATCCTAGTTCGTTGATATCGAAACGTTTAAAATCTAACATTTCAAATTATCAAAGATCAATAAAATGACAAGATATCAACCTATACTTCAAATGACCATGGTACGTCCCATCTGGTTAATTTCGTAAATCTGTTGTCTTCATTAAAAGGAAAAAAAAAAAAAAAACTCTAATCATCATAATGTCTTAATGTGGACAACAAACTCTTAACTTGAAATTGGTGTTTCATGAAAGTTATTCAACAATATGGAAATTTATATTTAAAAACTGGGACTGCTATTCTTCAGATATCCATAATTCGTAATAATTTTCAAAGTTACATTACAATATCCTTTTATATTTCTAGTAGGTTAAAGATAATATAAATCTACTGTTTCATTTCTGTATGTACCACAAACCCTTATCCAATCTGGAGAAAGCTGGACTAAAATTCACACATAAAAGTTTTTTACTCCTCAGATAACTCGTGAGGTGTACCAGATGTCACCTTAATCTGAACACCTGTCTCGACCTTAAGGGATTTTGTGCAAGGGTATTTGGGAGGGTGATACCCACCCTGATAAGGCGGATTTGGGAAGCAAGGTTTCAAGTGCGGAGAGAGGAAGATACAGATTAAGAAATAAAAGGTGACGGCTCAAAGTTAAGGAGAGGAGGAGTTAAATAATGAGCCTGCTGATGACATCATATCAAGCCCCACCATCTGGCAAGATATAAAAGATCATTTGGACTTCTTTACAATATTTTCGATATAGTAGAAACTGAATCACAGTTCTTAAAAAACGAATGCTTGAGAAATGGAGCCATTTTGTTAATTGAAACCGTACCAATTATCTTTTTTTTCTTTTTTTTTAATATTTATTTTAAGAAGGACTAACATGACTTTTCAATAGGATGACCTTGGTACAGCACAGAACGTGACAATAAACTTTTTGATTTCACCAAAATAACGAAAAGTAATTTTCTATTTTCCTATTTCGTAACTATATTATGTCAATGTTGCGATACTCCATGCTTTTGAGACCATACACTGCTCTAAATGTTATCTCTTTAAGGTTCTTCGATATATTTTCCAACCAGGTAATCTCCAGCCAATTTTCATTCCATAAAATATCAATGTTCATTTAATGCAAAAAAAAAAAAAAATTATACATATTATATTTCACAATCAGAATATAATGTCATCCATATATGCAACTTCGTTGTGAGATTTATGTTGCTAAAGGCATGGATTCTCTATTCGTCAACAATGTTTCACTAATGAGTCTGATGTGAATGACTATGAAAAGGGCTTTCTTAAAAATAAAAAGTCTCTGTTTGAAGGGTTCTTCGGTGCCATTCACTGGATGATAAAACCAGGTGATATCTGGAGATTTTTATGGCTAGGACCTGAAGCCTCACATAAAAGATGGAGGCCATCTCTTATGCCTATCCTTGGCGTAAATTTAAGAGCAAAGTTTTGTTCGCTTTGTTTTACTCGTCAGATAAAATCTTCAGACTTTTGTCTATTTTACAGTGCCGTTTGCAAGCTTCAAAGGTTCCGAGTTTCTATCTCATAACTCGCTAGAAGCATTATATCTTTTCTCTCTCTCTCTCTCTCTCTCTCTCTCTCTCTCTCTCTCTCTCTCTCTCTCTCTCTCTCTCTCTCTCTCTCTCTCTCTCTCGTTTAGGATTTTATCTAAATTCTAAGAACCTGCTTTAATTTTATCTATGGGGCATGTTTATTCTTCTACTTCATATTATATTGCATCGCAATTGTTGCGGTCATCCATATCGGCATTTATAAATTACGTGTATTAACAGTAGATAAATAAATGTAAAATCCCAAAATGACATATAGTTATCATAAATACTTTCACATAGCAAATTTATATATAATAAAATACTGAAGAAAAAAAAATCATGTCTTTTGATAAAAGGCAACGTCTTCAAAATATCTGCAAACTCCGCTAGAAATAGAGAAAAAGATTATATTTATCATCGTAATGTTAAGCGCAGAAAAAAAAACATTGACAGCTTGATTCTCCTTGGCGACTCAGTAAGTATTGTAGAATTTCACGGGTTGCCTACTCATTAAAAAGCCTAGATTGAGCCGTGGATCCAATGCCTAACTCACTTTCTATGGGCTAAGACTTTTGTCTATTAGCTCCCGTCCGAGGCGAAAGCTCCGGACAATCTCGAACAACAATAACTCATTTTTTATTGCAGGCAGGACTTTCTAGTGGAACAGCTGATGGCGGGACCATTTGTATAGTTAAATACAGGTTTGAATCTTTAAGAAAAATACAAATTACTTCCAAATTGACAATTGTTCTGATACTAAATACAAACCCTTTGCTATTTATAGAGATAACTCGCCCATTAGGAGGGTGGAAGCTCAATCCAACTGGCATGTTACTTCCCCCCATCCTCTTATTTAGGCAACGTCGTCGGAAAAAACACGCAGTTCACTGACTATTTTGGCCAAAGCCAAAGCAAGCAAGAATAATGTCTTCAAAGTGAAGTGGCATTTTATTGCCTGGCATAATAATTCATAGGAAGAACCCTTCAGAGATTGAAGGACATGAACCACGTTTGAAGGATGTGGGAAAGTAATCTCATAACTTCGTATGAAGATAAACAACTCCAACGAAGAGGATATATCAACTCCTTTCGGTCTAAAGACAAGGCTCAATGCTGAGTGATAGTTTTTCAATGCCAAGACCGTGAAAAAATTTTCTTCCCAAAGTACATGAGGAGCTCCGCTATTGTTGGAATAGTGGCATCAAAGTGAGAGATACCCCTTACATCACACCAACCACATAAGATAGTCCACTTAGCCTGGTAGACTGAAGCCGAAAATCTTCGCAGGTATCCAGACATCCTTCTCACAACTTGTTGTGAAAAGCCTCTCTGAGAAAGAGGATGCTAGATTGTCTCCAGGCATGAAGACAAAGTTAAGCTAGTGTGTTATGGAAGATGTTCAAGTGTGGCTATTTGAGTAGATCATGTCGTGGAGGGAGTTCTTTTGGGATCTCCACTAGGAGCTGCAGAAGGTCCGGGAACCACTATACATGATGCAATAGCGGAGCTATGTGCATCACAGATAGATTGTTGGACGCTCTGGTCTTGTTGAGCACTCTTTTCATCAGACAGAACGAGGGAAAGGTGTACATGTCGATGTTATCCTACCGTTGTTGGAATACATCTTGTCAGAGAGCCTGAGGGTCAAGGTCTGAGGAGCAGTAAAGTTTGAGCCAGAAGTTCAGGGATGTAACGAAGAGATTCACCGTCAGGGAACCCCACAAAGTGAGGACTTTGTTGGCTATCAGATGATTCAAAGACCATTCGAAGCCAACTGTGATCTGAATCATTATACTCAGACTGTTCACGAGCACATTCTTCTTGTCCAGAATAAAACGGGCTGATAGGGACACTGAATTCTCTTCTGTCCTTCTTAACAAAATGCCTTAGTAGGTTTGCTGAATGTAATCATCTATTCCCTAGTTTGCAATTTGGTTTTTATAAAGGTCTTGGAGCACGTGATGCCCTTCTTACAATCTCAAATTCTGTACAGGAATCTCTTGATTGTGGTCAGGAACTTCCTATGATTGGCCTTGATTTTAGTGCTGCCTTTGACCGTGTTAATCATGAGGTCCTGGTTTTCAAACTCAAACTGGAGTGGTGTGGCTTTTTCTTAGCATTATTATTGAGTTTTAAGTAATAGATCATAAAGTTATTGTTGACGGGCACCATAGTGAGATTAGGAATGTGATATCTAGTGTTCCTCAGGGTAGTGTTCTTGGCCCATTACTTTTCATACTTTAAACACATGACATGTGGTTTGGACTAGAAAGCTATGATGCTACAGGTAGGTAGTAGGTTGGCCAGGGCACTAGCCACCCGTTAAGATACTACAGCCAGAGAGTTAAGGGATCCTTTGACTGGCTATACAGTATTACATTGGATTCTTCTCTCTGGTTACGGTTTATTTTCCCTTTACCTACACACACACACCGAATAGTCTGGCCTATTCTTTATATATTCTTCTCTGTCCTCACACACCTGACAACACTGAGATTACCAAACAGTTCTTCCTCACCCAAGAGGTTACTGCACTGTAATTGTTCAGTGGCCATTTTCCTCTTGGTAAGGGTGGAAAAGACTGTTTAGCTTTGGTAAGCAGCTCTTCTAGGAGTAGGACACTCCAAAATCAAACCATTATGTTTTAGCCTTGGGTAGGGCCATTGCCTCTGTACCATGGTTTTCTACAGTTTTAGGTTAGATTTCTCTTGCTTGAGGGTACACTCGGGCGCACTGTCCTATCTTATTTCTCTTCCTCTTGTTTTGTTAAAGTTTTTTTTTAGTTTATATAGGTCTTTATTTTAATTCTGTTACTCTTCTTAAAATATTTTATTTTTCCTTGTTTCCTTTCCTCACTGGGGTATTTTCCCTGTTGGAGTCCTTGGGCTTATAGCATCCTGTTTTTCCAATTAGGGTTGTAGCTTAGCAAGTAATAATAATAATAATAATAATAATAATGATAATAATAATAATAATAATAATAATAATAATAATAATAATACACTCTTTGCATTAATTCCATCACCTGAATGTAGATTTGTTTTGCTGATTCCCTTAATAGAGATCTAGCTAAAATTAGTGCATGTTGCAAATTATGGGGCATGAAGTTGAATCCTAACAAAACTCAGAAGTATGATTGTAAGTAGGTCAAGGACAGTTGCTCCCCAACTTTTGAATCTAAACATTGATAATGTTTCTTTAACACTGTATGACTATTTTAAAATTTTAAGTGTGATTCTCGACAGCATATTTACTTTTGAGAAAAACATTAGGTCTGTGTCTTCAATTGCACAAAAAAATGGCTTATAAGTCTTTTAAGATTTCTGTGATCAATCTATTCTGAAGAAGCCTTTTAATTATTTCATGCTACCTTGTTTCGAGTATTGTTCCCTTGTCTGCTCTTCAGCTGCTGATTCCCATCTTAATTTGCTGGACAGGAACGTAAGGTCTACTAAATTTGTTATTCCTATTCTAGATATTAGTCGCTGGCATCGTCGTTCAATTAGTCTGTTATGCATGTTGTATAAGATTTTTCATAATTCTGTTCATTCTTTACATTCAGATCTTCCCTGGCAGTTCCAACCTGTTCGTAATAATAAGTATGCAGTTCATTCTAATAGTCAGGCCTTCTCCATCATGAGGCTCAATACTTCACAGTATTCTAGAAGATTTATTCCAGCTGTGACCAAGTTGTGGAATAATCTCCTTAATCAGGTAGGTAAATCGGTCAAACTTCAAAAGTTCAAACTTACAGCAAATGCTTTTATGTTGAACAGGTTGACATAAGTCTTTATTAAAGTTTATATATGAAATATGTTTTGATGTTCTTACTTTTTTTAAATAGCTTATCTTAATTGTTCAATATTTCTCATATCGTTTTATTTCTTCATTTCCTTTCCTCACTGGACTATTTCACCTTGTTGGAGCCCTTGGGTTTATAGCATCTTGCTTTTACAGCTAGGGTTGTAGTTTAGTTAGTATTATTAATATATATATATATATATATATATATATATATATATATATATATTTATATATATGTATATGTATATGTATATATATATATATATATATATATATATGTGTGTGTGTGTGTGTGTGTGTGTGTGGGTGGGTGGGTGGATGTATGTACATATAGGTAACATTAAACAGTACATAGAGAGAGAGAGAGAGAGAGAGAGAGAGAGAGAGAGAGAGAGAGAGAGAGAGAGAGAGAGAGAGAGAGAGAGAGAGAGAACCACTGAAGGTATTGATTATGTTGCCTGTCATATTGACTGAAACAATCCAGGTAGCAGAGATACGGTTCGGAAACGCAGAGCCAGGACTTGTTTTTGTTGGTATTATATTACGTCTGATCTTTTTCCGGTTGGATATCAGCCCCAAAGCAGCATTCCCACACCCAGGTTCTGTCTCTCTTTCTGTTACTGTCTCCAATGCACATGTAGAAGTGTGCATGTTTGCATGCTTAGTTGCGAATGTCTCTAATGAAAGCTGACATGGTTTTATAAAGACCATCTTCTTTCACAACTTTAACTTTTGTTAATCGAAATATTCAATGTATTTTCTTCTGTGGACTACGACGTCTATAAACACGAAGAACTTTTTGAGAAGTCTTATGGGTATAAAATTATCAAATGGTAACAACAGTGAGGTAAAATAAGGTATTATTATTATTATTATTATTGTTATTATTATTATTATCATTATTATTATTATTATTATTATTACTATTATTATTATCAACGAAACTTCTAATGAGAAAAATATAACTTAATATTAAAATTTATGTATATACGTTGATAGCAGTTTATTAATTTGCATGTCTCATTGAAAGGTAGGGGATTTCATTTCTATAATGCCTGAATATAAATTGGTCTAACTACTTATAAGTATATTTTACTTGTTACATTGATTTCCTTCAAATTATCAGTGGTTTTCATGTATACTATATCTATATATACTATATACATATAAATACTTTATTTACTGTATATGTATACACACACACACATATATATATATATATATATATATATATATATATATATATATATATATATATATACATATATATATATATATATATATATATATACATATATATATATATATATATATAACTGTATATATATGTATATATATATATATAATATATATATATATATATATATATATATATATATATATATATATATATATATACATTTATATATACTGTATATATATATATATATATATATATATATATATATATACATTTATATATATATATATACATATATATATATATATATATGTGTGTGTGTACGTATATATATATATATATATATATATATATATATATATATATGTTTATATATTCATACATATATATTATTACAAAGCTGGTATATCATAAGAATAAATATTTTATTCATGTATATCATTTATGTATTTAAGAGATGTATAGCCAGTTCCACTCACGTAAGTTTAAGCAATGTATGTATTTTACACAAAACTTTCGTCATTCATTTATTTGTATTTTCATTTAATTCCGTATATGTAAAATTACGTTATTTTTCAGAATTATCTTTTTATTTCACATAGTTTTTTTTACAAAGTTTTATGTAAACTCGTTTAGGTATACTGCATAACACAAACAGGGTATGAGCACGAGGGACTATGTCAAATCTATATTTCCCCGTGGTTAGAAAGTGAGTGAAGATTTGCGAATTAGATTCATTCTTTTTTATTATTTTCCCAAAAGGGAGGTGGGTGGAGTTAACTGAGAGAGTTACCTCGCCACGTGCGAGGTACCCGTCCTCGACTTGACAAGTTGGTAACCCCCCGCCCGTACAAGTAGGCCAAACTAGAAGGTTCTGAAATATTTAAGTCAATATATATAAAGAACCCAGGAATGCATAAGCAGCAGAAGAGACCCAGCCAATTCCTTTGAAAGGGCCAACGTCCACCAGCCCTCTCCCCTCTCAAGTGTGCCTCCTCTCAAACATGAAAAGAGACTTTTATCCAAGATATATTGTGTATAGTGTTGTTCAAACGTTGGTGAAATTATTGGATGGTTATTCAAGTGGCTGGCCCTATGAGGTTTAGGTTAAACAGTGATGTGCATTGAAAATTTTTGCTTAACCAATCTGTAACCTTGTGTGAATCTAAAGACGTAAGTGTAACAGTTACATATATGTAAATTTCATTATTTATGTTCATTAGAGTGTTAAAGTGTTAACTCTTTTCATTAATTATCAAAATTAAAAATTTTCATAAATTAACTTCCAGTGAAACAAGTGATTGTATAATTTTTTCAGTCTCTTTCTTTTGTCCTAGTCTAAGGTTTAGTTCAGGTTTAATATTTCAAGTAATTTATTTTTGGTGTCAATTTTTTGAATTATTATCATTAATTCTTTATAGAATATATTTGTTTTTGTTGAGTGTGTATTATCTCAATCACCAATATTTTTTTTTTCATTGCTTTCCTCCTATTCCCTGATTAAGAACTGAAGTAAGAAGTGGGTTTTTGGATAGTTCACATAACTAATCACTCAGTTTTGTTTTGTGTGTAATGTAAGAGGCCTTTGGATATTCAGTGTTCATATATATTGCCGTCTGAGAGTTGCTATTTTTCAAGTGTAACAGATTTATGTAAAATGAAACACATTAGTTTTGGAGCTCGAGAATTTATGTAATTCTCCAGCCGTAATAATATATATATATATATATATATATATATATATATATATATATATATATATATATATATATATATATATATACATATACATATACATATACATATAGCTCATATTGACAAATGCAAGCACCAGGTCCCTACCAAGACGGAATAACATAAGGTGTGTTCACCGAGGGATCCAATCTCTGATTTCTCTCTCCAAAGACGTTACTAGAGTACATACATCGACTCAGCGATGCATTTGTCACAGTGGCATAAAGTCAGTTGCATTATTATACCTTACGATTATGGGTGAGTGATCCATATTTGGGTGGATTAATAGTTCCAGATAGAAAGGGATTTGTTTTCATATGTCCCTTTTAGACCTTTAGGTGACCAAAGTATGGATTAATGCATGTAAAAGAAGTGATATCATTAATGTTAATGGTGCCAGGATTTGTTCTCTCCATTTCCGGACAGAATATTACGAAATAAATCTTCAACATTAACTGCTACCACAACTTTATCAGAGAAGATATCACAGATTAAAGAAAACCGCAGTTCACTCTTTAAATCTATTTGTTAAGAATAACGTAAAGTCTGGAATGGTCTAACAATTTGTTTACAATCTCATTAGTGCAGTCTTTAGAGACATATCTTTGGTTGATAAGTAACCTGGACTAAATTCTTAAAATGAAGTACAAAATTAGAATAGGCCTAGCCTATACATTATATGAATAAATTCTCGAACCAAGGCTATCCATTTTTTTTTTTTGTTTCATACTTTCTTTTTATGAATGTAAGGTTGTTCTAACAGATTATTAGGCCTATACTTAATGACCTATTTCTTAGTAGTTTTCCTGTGCAGACAGTAATTAGGCCTATTTTCTTTATTTCCTAAAAAACCTACTAAGAGATAATGTGGGTTCATAGCGTCGAATCTGGTAATTAAAGTATAGATCTATTGATTAGTCATGTAGTGAATGTAGAATTAAGTGTCTTTCATTACCCTGATAGTACAACAGCATTTTAGGCCTGCGCGTAGTGAAGTTCTTTATTAGATACAGAATACTTTTTATGGTGAAAATAATAACTATTGAAAGGCAGTCAGCATATCCTCAAAAAGGTGTAAACAAAATGGAACAAAAAATCTTCAGTAATATTTAGTGAATAAAAGAACATTATGCTACTTCAATAAAAGTCGGGAAATTTTTTATTATTCCTATTCGTTCAACCTCGTTGCTTTCGTTGATATAGCTAGAGAGAGAGAGAGAGAGAGAGAGAGAGAGAGAGAGAGAGAGAGAGAGAGAGAGAGAGAGGGGAAAAATATTCATGTGATGGAAATTGTGAACACCAGCATAGCAAAAAAATTACTGTTAAAACGTAACCATTAAGTGCACTGCCAGTCGACTTGCACCATTGACGTCACATTGCAGGACCCGAGCGACCGACGGTCTCACCTTATGTTATTCCATATTGGTCACTACTATGTCAGAACCTAAGTCACTTCTCTCCAAAACTGGTTGTAAAGCAAAGTTAGAATTCAATCCTTATTATTACTGAAATTATTTTACTCAAGTCCCTCTTTCTTTTTTTTATTAAATCATCACTGTATGAATTTTGACAGAAAGGTCTCCTGATTATTTGATCTATAAGAATTCTCAAAATTAACCAAAATTATAAAAGAGATGCTTGAAGTATCTCTCTCGTTAGGATAATGCTATATGAATATATTAATATAATTTCAATTCCTTAATGATATCCGACCAAATGTACCTAAGGTCCACTGAACACCGCAAAGATGCCAACTTATGTATTGTGTGCAGTTTTTCAAAAGTTTTCAGAAAAAAAGGTGAAAAAAAAAAATTATAAATGTTGGATTTGAAATCCAACCCCTATCATACATGCAAATCAATTTTCAAAATGATAGAAATTTTCTAAATATTCTATAAATATCTTAACATGACAGGTTCTCCTGACGAAAAATGTCAAATTGTTACGGTATTTTTCATTGAATATATTTTATAGTTTTTGCTTCTACATTGATAACTGGCACAATTTTTTTTTTTATTAAGTATTTTTTCTAATTAGTTAAATATGAGTATAACGACTAATATTATATTAAAATTTCGAATATTCACATGAAGTAGTAGTTGTTTATATCACTAAATTGCCTGCAGAACTATACTAGTGACCTGCATCTTCATATCCACATTAATTTCCCGTATCATTACAGTAATTATGACTGCGAGAGAAAATATGTAAATAAGTAATTAATTATATGCATCTAAATCTTGGAACCTTACTAAAGCCTTAGAACATAAACTAGCTACAACTCAAAAAGAGCTGTGGAAAGAATGATGATGGGAATAACACTAAGATACAGAGAGAGAGAGAGAGAGAGAGAGAGAGAGAGAGAGAGAGAGAGAGAGAGAATGGGTCCCTATAGATTGCAAAAGAAACAGTGGAAGGAAGAGAAGACGATGGAATAACGTACAAAGAAAATTTGTGGTATGTACTGGTACAGAAAGACCATAAACAGACGCGAGTGGATGGTCATGTCTGAGGAGTTTTTCCTACAGTGGACTAGCTCAGGCTGATGACATAACATATATATATATATATATATATATATATATATATATATATATATATATATATATATATATATATATATATATATATACATATATATATATATATATATATATATATATATATATATATATATATATATATATATATATATATATGTGTGTGTGTGTGTGTGTGTGTGTGCGTGTGTGTGTATGTAAAAATCAACCACAATGGCATTTAATGCCGAATTCTATCTTGAAAATATACATCCACTGGAATTCATTTATAGTAATAGCTTCTGGCTGGGCAGTAATTCGAGCCCCTACCCATTCAGTCAAAACTTTGCCTGCGAGGACTCTACCAACTGAGCTATCAAGAGAGGTAGCTCTCTTGATAGATCAGTTGGTAGAGTTCCCACAGGCATGGTTTCGGCTGAGTGGCACGAGTTTGAATCTCTGCCCAGCCAGAAGCTATTACCATAAATGAATTTTAGGGGATATATATTCTCAAGGTAGAATTCGGTATGAAATGCCATCGTGGTTGATATTTACATTGATTAAGATCACGAGTGCTACTGATATTTATTCATAAATATATATATATATATATATATATATATATATATATATATATATATATATATATGTGTGTGTGTGTGTGTGTGTGTGTGTATGCGTGTGTGTGTGTGTGTGTGTGTGTGAGAGAGAGAGAGAAAGAGAGAGAGAGAAGTTTAAAGGTGCAATGGCAAGTGTATTGTTATTAAGAACATCAAATCTGTTGTTATGATACTGATAATTTTCTATTTATGAGTTGTAACATTTTCAATATTAAAGTATGACATATAAGTATACCCTAACTTTTTACATCTACATACGCGGAAATGGACGTCAATTTACAATAAATCACAATTACTAGGATATCAAACAAAGAACATAAAAGATCAAAGAATAGATGAACTCAACTTTCATCGGTGTTTAAATCTGATTTCCAAACATGTATTTCAAACGCCCATCCTGTTCTCTGCAAAATATATTCACTATACGAAGCTTTTACCTTAAAAAGCTTATCTCCAAGTGGATAGGCTTGGCCTGCAAGCAACCAGTTTGAGTAGACCTCCCGAAGTGTTCTCCGCATCTGGTTTGTAGGCACTCCAAAGAGAGTCCATGCAGGTTTTACTCCAGGTGCAACATACAAAAAAATAACATATACTAAAGGGAAGATCATCAGGTAGTCGTTCATTATGGCCTACCAGTGTTTTGATTAAATTTATGTATATAAGTGTGAATGTGCCTGTTATTATTATTATTATTATTATTATTATTATTATTATTATCATTATTATTATTATTATTATTACGTACGTTACAACTGTAACTGGAAAGGCAGGATGCTATAACAGGGAAAAATAGCCCAGTGAGGAAAGGAAATAAGAAAATAATTAAATATATCCGAAGTAATGAGCACTTAAAATAAAACATTTTAAGAACAGTAAGAACTAACAACATTACAACAGCTCCTTCATAGTTTTCAAAAGACATTTGCCATTTTCTATTGTCTTTTTATAGCATTGATGTCCTCTTTCCTTGTTCACTGACATTGGATTTAAATCCACTGCTGTAATTGCCAATTTCTTTCACAGAAAATAAATGCTCTATTTGATTCTTATCTTTTGTGTATTTTATGTAAAAACAATCATTGCTTTTACCACATACAATTCATTAATCTGTTAAGAAGAGATCTAGGATTGTTTCTAAATAGTTTAAGTAATTTTATCTTATCAACGGTACTTACACAAATTTGATTACCAATAAATTGGGGTGAATATTTTCTTTTTCCATCAGAGTTGCTCAGATATCCCATTAAGCAGAATTTAGCTTCTCTTTATGCTTCCTGGGTTTTATAGAATCATGATCAAAGTAAAACGCAGCTAGATTTCAGGATAACAGAGAAACTGCATTTATGTTTTTCCATCTATTAATTGGTGTCAAACAATCTCAAAGTTTTCATTTATAATTTTTTTTAAATTGATTTTGGAGTATCCAAATATGTATGTATATTATAATTTTCATAACGACAGATGTATTAAAGAGGAATTCCATAGCTCAACCTATGTAGTTTATATGAAAAATCACATGAAAAGTGATTTGACACACATGATGACGCCAAATAATAAATGTAGACACGTAAATGCCGTTTCTATGTTATTCTGAAAACTATCTGGAGTTCAATTTGTCCGGAGAGATGCTGTCTTTAATTTCTGGACGTCACTAAGATATTGCGTATTCATTATAAACGTAAAGTAACAAATTTACACACATGCACACATGCAGACACACACACAAACACACACACACACACACACACACACACACACATATATATATATATATATATATATATATATATATATATATATATATATATACACACACATATATATATATATATATATATATATATATATATATATATATATATATATATATATATATACAAATACATACACACACACACACACACACATATATATATATATATATATATATATATATATATATATATATATATATATATATATATATATATATATATGTGTGTGTGTGTGTGTGTGTGTGTGTGTGTGTGTGTGTTTTACCGTTGATGTATACAATCTAGTTATTTTATGAAATAAATAGTTATGTCATGAATTACCTCACTGAATCAGTTATAGTGTATAAAATTACTAAATTTTACAATTCAATCAGTTAATCCATGAAATACCAAGTTATTCCATAAAATAAGTGATGAAATGTAATTGAAACCTTTAGAAAATGCATTGCTGAACTAGGTTCACAAACACTTATAAATAACTATTTCATTCTGAGTAATGTTAGTATATCGACATGCAGTCTCTACCGCCATGCCCAATTAAGTATGTGTTTCGTATAAAATAGCGAGCAGTGCATGATTTTTTTCCAGTTGAACATTATAATTCTGATTTAACCAGTAGTCATGCGGTACTTTTCTGGCTTTTATTTTAGCATTCTTTACGTCTGTAATCAAACTTGCAACTTTTCACGAGATAGCGTAACACTGTTTTCTTTTGGCTCACGCTTATTTAACAAAGATTCAAACCTTTCTTGCATTTCATCTTTTCTTTCTCTCTGTTGATCTTTCATCCATTCCAAACTAATATTGATATAAAATTGGCAAACATATGCAAGTTCAAATTATCAAATAAAAAAATGAAAAATTTTTTTTTACTATACTTGACAGTTAGCAACAGACTAAGAAGAGCAGGAAATCCAGCACAACTGGTTTAAACTATATTCACGTACTCTCTTTTAATATTTAACGATAAACCAAAGGCTAAACTATAAAATATCTAATTAAATTATGTAAAATAATAATTTCATGGACTTTAATTATTTGAAGATAATTCATGAAATACCTAGTTATTTTATGGCATTACGGGTTTCTCGCTTCAACGGTAACATACAAATACTGCTAGAAATATGAGTGCAGTAATCTACGCATCACCTTAAGAAAAGTGCCTCCTTTTCCTAAACATCCTTGTAACAACTGCGTGCGTTGGATAGTCCTCAACAGTGTATACTAAGCCAGAAAATTTAGAAATGTGCATTAATGAACGGTGACAATGAGTGTCCAGCCCGATATATAATTACAACCATGAAAGCCTTTGTCAAGAGGGCCAAGGTGCACTATTCCATTTTGAATGAGTACTCACTTGTATCTGACCTAAGCAGCGAAGGCTCTCTTTAACAACTAGTACATCAACAAGCAGGTCTTCTGAGAAATGCTGAAGCCCATAAATAATTGGTTGGAGAACTAAAATCAGCAGCGCGTGACAGACAGATGATAATTGTATATTACGCAAACAGTATTCATAGCGGATATTTAGAGGACAAATGTGCTGTAAAACAAATCACAATGAACACTATGTCCTCTGCAAACCACCAACAAGGCAGTAAAGTTGGTAATTATTACCAAAACTTCAAAAGCAACAACTTGATAATGAGGAATAATCCAAGATTATCTGAAGAAGCATTGCATTATCTACAGATACTGATATCTTGTCGATGATGTTTCAACAAATGTATGACAATAAAGTCCATGCAACTTCACGAGAACATTTCAAGCCACTTGTGACAAGGGGCAATCAAGTTGGCCCATAAGAACACCAAGGGGAGAGATATCATTAATGAAAGTGTAATGGACGTAAGTCAGGGACAGAACAGCCTGTCTGCCAGGCAAATATCCCGTGTGCTTGACTTACCTACTACTGCTATCCGTCAAAAACCATTTCTCATTCAGCGACAAGACAATTTACAAAACCGGGTTAATTTATGTCGTAGGAAGTAGGGCGGTGGTTGCCGCCCTATGCCCTCATCTCGGCGATTCATGAGTAATATGGGAATCAGTTTAAATTATACTAGCCACCAGGCCTGAAGAAAGAGTTGCACCATTTATCTTGAAAGTGAGTTGTTGCCATTCTTTTACATCCCAGGCTAAAGCATGAGGGATGTTGGAAAAAAATGGGGGATTTGAGGTGGATCAAACTAGATCTGGGCAACCTAGATCGCAAATGTCACTTAGTGAAAGGATACCACCTGTCTCCTGCAGGATGCACCTGACCCCCATAGAGACATTGCCATAAGAACTCGCCCTTGGAAATAGAGTGAGGGGAGTTGGGCGCGGACCATGGTCATGTGCCCAAAGTCGCCGCTGGGCACCCATTACGCCCAAACGACACTCCACTAAGTTGCGATCTTAGTGGTAACTTTTGCTTTAGACTTATAACGTGAGACTAGTATTATGTGTGGCCCTCCCTCTTGATTGACTTGGATAGAAATTGAGATTGAAATATTTCGATAACAAGTCAGATTTAGGACTTGGGATAAATTGTTTTTCTACTGATGGAAGAAGATTAACAGTAACTTGCTCCGTATCCGTTCTCCCAGAGTGTGTCTGTAATTTATAAGAGATTAATTGCTATATACCATTATTACAATTTATGATGAACTGTTCCAGTAATTCAAAAGTCATCGAAAGACTTATATTTACTTAGTTATTCAATTAGAAAAGATGAGGGTACTGTTGAAGATTTCTGTTCATGTTGCTGTGAAAATTAACTTGAACAATAAAACCTCTTACGATGGAAAAGTCTTCTAATTCACCGTCTCTCATCCTTTATTATTGTTTAATTGTCCACACACATATGTCACCAGTAGGCCAACTGTGTCTATACAAAACGTAACCCGGCTTCTGCTCTAGCACACCCACAGATTCAACCCTTCCCACACCCTCCCCTTTTCCTAAATATAAAATGGCACTTGTGGTTTCTGAGTGTAACTATCAGGTTACCCCCTCTCACCGATTGTGAACATTGTTCGAAAACAACTAATCGAAAACAATTATTCGAAAACAATTATTTGAAAAACAGCTTTTCGAATGGAAACGTGT
>NC_090733.1:53812608-53822608 GCF_036898095.1 Palaemon carinicauda
ACAATGTGTCTGTACCGGTGTCTCAATTTGACCGTAGTAAAGGAGACACCCCCCCTAACATAGTAGGTGTTGTATTAGCAGTTGAAGACAGTGGTTATGTGATTGGTACAAATTGGAATTATCAATGGTAAACTTGCCAGAAATCAATTCGAATTTGTTCAGTACAAAGGACTTTTGCCTGAAAATATCCCCAAACAACAGTTAAGTATTCGCGAACTAGTTCGCGCAGAAAGTGGGTGGTGGCCGAGGATACCAGATATGTCTGCAGGAGCAATTGCTTGTCAAAGCGGTGTTCTTGTTTGAAAGCTAGCCTTCGATGTAACAGTGCTTGCCACAGCCACAAATCATGTGACAATATTGACAAATAATTACTGTAAATTTGTTTGATATGTATGACCATTGCTTACTTAGACGTTAAATTTGTCTATATTTTTAATGATTAAAACAGCTGTTTAAAAAAATTGTATTTTATTTTATTAATTTTTTTTTTAACTTACAATAATTTTTATTAGTTTTCCTTATTTTGACACCAATACTAAAAAAAAAAATATATAACCAGTTTGTGTATGTCCGTATTTTCAGTTTTAGTAATATTTCTTTCACTGAGTTATGTATAAAGTATCTTGTTTCATTAAGTAAAGTCCTTTCGTGTTGGTTAGTTTTCCCCCTTCCTGCACAAATACTTTAATGGTCGTTATTACGATCGTTTATTTGAATTTCTTCGAATAATATTGTATGACATTGAAGTGCAGAAAGATTTGATCTTGGAGCAGCAGCGCGAGATTCATATATATATATATATATATATATATATATATATATATATATATATATATATATATATATATATATATATATATATAAAGGTTCTTTTTGTACCAAAGATATATTTTCATGCATCATGGCTGCCCATTGCATGAAATGGGTAAGGGTTCATTTGCCCATTTCATGAAGTGGGCTAACCACTTGCCCATTTCATGAACTGGGCAAGTGGTTTGCTCACTTCATGAAATGGGCAAGTGGTTAGCCCACTTCATGAAAAGGGCAATTTCACAGATTGGGTGTAACATACACACACACACACACACACACACACATATATATATATATATATATATATATATATATATATATATATATATATATATATATATTTATATAAATACATATTTATATATATACATATATATATATATATATATATATATATATATATATATATATATATATATATATATATAAGTATGGAGACAGGAGCAATTACTCAAGCATAAACATATTGGAGTAGGGAGACGCGTTCTGTTTTTTTTTTTTTTTTTTCATTCATTTATTTGCGCCGACGTTTCGTATCAGCTTGATACATTTTCCAGGCTGAAACGATTACAAATCAATTGTGTATAAGTAAAAAGATACACACAACGTTCACCAACACCAAAATTAAAAAGCTTTTTAATAAATTAAGAATAAAAACAGAGTAAAAACAGAAACACAAAATAACAGTGAAAGGGCTTGGAGCGAATATAGAGAAAAAATTAATTCAATAATAATTATAATAATAATAATAATAATAATAGAAAGATATATAATAATAATAATAATAATAATAATAATAATAATAATAATAACAACCACAATAATAATAATGAAAATAATAATAAAACGAACAAGACACCTACCCACAGCGGTAGCGTAAGGAGAACTGACATGAAAAATTGTTATGGAAGGGAGTGTAAACAAAACAACAGGTAATTAGGCAATAAACAATTGGGTGGAAGACGACTGGTGGTTGAGAGAAGGTAAAGTTAGCTTAATCATTATTGATTCAAGGGTGGTTAGTTCGTCTATATGTCGGGTTTTTCCTATTATATTAAAATGACTGGTATCTATGTGTGTTTTGCAACTTTTACTGTGATTTCTTATGTTAGATTGTTCTGGATTTGATAGTCGACAACCCGTTCTATAGCTAATTCCCTGATGAGAGGAAATTCGGACTTTTAGCAGCCTCCTGGTGCAACCGATGTAAGTGCCAAGATCACATCTGGGACAATTATACTTATAAACGACACCGGAGGCAAACAGGGGGCTGATCTTATCCTTGACTTGGAAGAGTGAGCCGATAGTTCGGGGGTTTATGGGAATTAGTTTTAAATTAAGGGCAGGCAATTGCTCACTGAATAGGTTAATGCATTTTTTCCTAAATTTATTATTATGGAGAAAGGGAAATCTAGCAAACATACGGAGCTTGGGGACATTGTGGACTATTGGGGTTGGATTGAATTTCAGATTAAGTAGCTTATTAAGGGATCTATGAAAAATTGCTGGAGGGAAATAATTATCCTTAAAGTAATCAGCAAGGAAAGTCACTTCAGTATGAAAGTTAGACCAGCTTGATGTCAGATTAATGGCTCTATGGAGGAGAGTTGACACGGAATTCAGTTTAAAGTTAAAAAAACATGAGCTATAAAAATTGGTCCCCAGGCCAGTAAAGGTGCTCTTTCTATAAATACCAGTATGAAAGCCAGACTCGTCCTTGGATATCCTCACATCAAGGAACGGAAGTGAATTCTGTGTCTCTGTTTCAACCGTAAATCTAATGTTATGGTGTTGGTTGTTTAAATACTCAAGAAAGGTATCAGCATGGTAATTACATCTGAACAAGGCGAAAGTGTCATCTATGTAGCGTCTATAAAAGAGTGGGCGGAAATTAGGTGGGCATACATCTAAA
The DNA here is from genome assembly GCF_036898095.1 of Palaemon carinicauda. Lineage (NCBI taxonomy): Eukaryota > Metazoa > Arthropoda > Malacostraca > Decapoda > Palaemonidae > Palaemon > Palaemon carinicauda. Next base: position 53,815,334 of record NC_090733.1, read on the forward strand.
GCTCGCTCCTCCAGGGAGCACATAAATATGTTTGCAAAAGTAGGACCCAGAGGGCTTCCCATGGCCATCCCCTCAGTCTGCTTAAAAACCGTATTATTAAAAACAAAGGGCGTATCCAGCACGGCTAATTCTAAAAGCAACTTGAATTGAGTTCTATTAAAATTGTTGAACAAGCAATCGTCAGTGGGAAATAGCCTGTCTAAAATGATGTTGATAGTCTCGACAACAGGAACATTTGTAAACAGAGATTCCACGTCAAAGCTCGCCATGTACAGATCTGAGTCCTGCGTGATAATGTCATCTTTAAAGGAGGCCGAGTTTATTAATGTGTATTTGTTGTGAGTCAGTGGTTGGAGTAAAGGGACAAGAAATTTGGCGAGTTTATAGCTAGCAGTGTTAATGGAAGAGAGGATGGGTCTCAAAGGAATTCCTTCTTTGTGTATCTTTGGCAGTCCGTACATAAATCCATATGTAGATCCTGTTACAAAAAGGTCCTGATACGTATTTTCATCTATTGCTTTGGTTTTGCTCTTCCAAGTCAAGGATAAGATCAGCCCCCTGTTTGCCTCCGGTGTCGTTTATAAGTATAATTGTCCCAAATGTGATCTCGGCACTTACATCGGTTGCACCAGGAGGCTGCTAAAAGTCCGAATTTCCTCTCATCCGGGAATTAGCTATAGAACGGGTTGTCGACTATCAAATCCAGAACAATCTAACATAAGAAATCACAGTAAAAGTTGCAAAACACACATAGATACCAGTCATTTTAATATAATAGGAAAAACCCGACATATAGACGAACTAACCACCCTTGAATCAATAATGATTAAGCTAACTGTACCTTCTCTTAACCACCAGTCGTCTTCCACCCAATTGTTTATTGCCTAATTACCTGTTGTTTTGTTTACACTCCCTTCCATAACAATTTTTCATGTCAGTTCTCCTTACGCTACCGCTGTGGGTAGGTGTCTTGTTCGTTTTATTATTATTATTATTATTATTATTATTATTATTATTGAATTAATTTTTTTCTCTATATTCGCTCCAAGCCCTTTCACTGTTATTTTGTGTTTCTGTTTTTACTCTGTTTTTATTCTTAATTTATTAAAAAGCTTTTTAATTTTGGTGTTGGTGAACGTTGTGTGTATCTTTTTACTTATACACAATTGATTTGTAATCGTTTCAGCCTGGAAAATGTATCAAGCTGATACGAAACGTCGGCGCAAATAAATGAATGAAAAAAAAAACAGAACGCGTCTCCCTACTCCAATATATATATATATATATATATATATATATATATATATATATATATATATATACATATACATATATTTGTATATACCTAAAGATATATAATTAACTCTGTCTTGGGATCAGACACACAAGGGGAATCAACTTTATGTTAATAGCTTCTGGTCGGTAAAAGGATTCGAACACGGACCAGATCGAAACTAAGCTTACAGTGACTCTTACTACACGGCCACAAAGAAAGATAAAAATTGATCACAACTGAATTCAATTTTTATACTTATATTGAAAAAATACATCGCCATTTTAGCGTGTTTGTGAGTTTCTGATTTATCATATTTAATTGTGATTCTCATTTATTCATATAAGCCATAAATATCTCTTGATCTCGGGAAGAATTGTGGTAAGAGTCACTGAAACCTCAGCTTTGATTTGCTCCATTTTCGAATCCTTGGCTGATCAGAAGCTATTATCATAAAGTTATTTCATCCTTATAATTCCTTGATTTAAGGGCCCTTCATGCTAATACTTTTTCCAGTACATTAATTCAGAATTTTCTTTTTTTCATTCCTCTTATTCCTATTAAATCATGGGACTCCACTATGGAATTGCTATCATTTTTTTTTTACATTAACAAACCCCCTTGCCATATTTGCAAAATGTTGTTACAGCATCTCTTTTATTTTTTTTATTTATTTGCTTGCACAAAATCCTTCTGCAGAGCATTATTCTCATTTCCAATCAGGATAAAGATCTAATTTCACAAAAAGTTTACACTGAACTCAATAACTTATCTCTATTTGCTGCTTTAGCATTACTCACCTTTTCTCTGACCTAATAAAGGTTCCTATCATCACCGATTAATTTCATGTAATATTTTGCGAAGTTACTGTATGATACATATACGTTTCCACCAAAATGTATTTCAAGATGTAATTGGTACTTTAGCCTTGTATCCTTGTTTTGTAATTGGATTATTATCCTAAGTTGTCAACAATGAGTTCTGCTTACATCCCTCGTGTAAACATTTTGTCGGTTACTAATAAACCGTTAAACAGCTAACGTTTCTTGAACACATGCTTATCATTTGGTAGCAGAGTGTCCGATCTGAATTGTTTTTTGCATCAGTTAAGTTTATACTACACACACTCCCGGTTTCCATAACCTCAAAGCATCGAGAAAAGTTAATAGTGAGTTTAATGTGGAATGCTGCAACGTAGTATCATGACAATGGAGTAGACTTCCACCTTCACCGGCGTGGTGGGGGGATTTTCAAGTCAGCTGGTAGATTCTTATTTGTTACGTCTCCCTCGTCGGATTCACGTATAAAGCATGATACCAAGACATCCCCTACATTGAATGTTTGCTGAAGAAAGACTCGGGAATGACAAATTGTTAACGAACGTGAGCCCAGAGGATGAGATCTTTGCTTGGCTGGGTTGCAAGTACTTTATGTCTAATTAGGTCTAAATTGGAGCTGTGTATTGGCGCTAGAAGCACATCATGAGGTAATGCCTGCAGTGGAAGAAACTTACCAAAGTAATCCTTTCACGGAGAAACACAAGATGATTGTAATGCCAGTCTTTAATTGTAGAGGATAGCTGCGAGTAGACTATGGAGCAAATCGAATGATTTCGGAAATGTTAATATAGAATGGCACCAAAGGCCTATTTTCGGATTATTTTATTATTCCCGTAGTTGAAAACTTTATGCAATTGAACTTATTACTTCAAACTTAGCTGCTACACGGATGACTGGCAATAGTGAATACTGCTCAAGGACATATAATTTTCTCATGAACCAAATCAGAGATTTCTGGAAAGATGCCCTTAGAATCACATCACAACCATACATTACTTTGCTGATTAAGAGGGGCACGTCATTTATGTGCTGAGAACTGGTAAATGTATCTCTATTGGTGAAGGTTATGAGAATCACTGTGAACAAATGAAACAGGATTAGCGTTGAACATCGTTTCAAGATATTGTAAAAGTAAACGAAGATTGACTATAAAGCGAGTTCTGGAGAAACTAACTTCATTTAGCGACAGCGCGGGCAATATATACGCCATCAAGGGCTTACATAAGAATCACAATTGCATTTGTACTTTCAATAGCTTTTGTCAATAAGGTTGACATTGTCATAAGGATTTATAAAATAACGATAATCACAAGAGAGTTGAAATTATCGTGTTACTTCGACAGCTCCTGATTATGGCAGTCTCTGTGTGCATTGAGAAGAAATCGTAGAAAGGGTATTCATCTTTATTTGTATGTGTATTGCTAGTTACATATTTTGAAGGTTTTAAGGGCGTCCATGAGTGGCAGAGACGAAGGGCAACGATGTAGCCCTAGCCAGAAAGACAATGTCCTAGACATAGACCATATATATATATATATATATATATATATATATATATATATATATATATATATATATATATATATATATATATATATATATGTATATATATATATATATATATATATATATATATATATATATATATATATATTTATATATATATATTTATATATATATATATATATATATATATATATATATATATATATATATAAATATATACATATATATATATATATATATATATATATATATATATATATATATATATATATATGTATATATTTATATATATATATATATATATATATATATATATATATATATATATATATATATATATATATATATGTATATATATACGTATTGCAACATTCAGCAAAATTACCACATCATTTTATGTATACATTAAGCATCAACATAGGAACACATTGTTATCATCAAGTTTATTTAAAACACGCCAAGAGAAGAAATGAGGTCTGTTCAAACAACAACAACAGCAAAGGAAAAAAAATCTACTCATCAACTCGATGAATGCCACGGATGCAGGGGTAAGGAGGAACACTCTGATTGACACTTTTGAAAACTACCTCTTCAGGCACCACATGTATGTGTGCCTGATGATGTTCAGACACTGCGCCATTAATAATGCTTTGTATCACAACTGTGTTAGATTTAAGCATCTTTACTCGATATGGACCCAAATAAGCAGGCTCCATGTTTGTGTTTCCTAGGTTGTAATCGTTTCAAATACACACGATCACCCACAAATACTTTTACCGGTGCGGTTTTGAACCGACTATCATACTTTGAGCTGTGTTTTTCATTAGGTCTTTTCAAAAACCTTTCAGTGGTGTTCAATATTCTCATCAAAAGATTCAATAAATATACATGGTATTGCTCAGATGAATAATTTTGCAATTGTTGCGAATTAATGAGGACCATATATGGAAACACAGGATCCTGTCTATACACTAAAAAGGAATGCGTGTCACTGAGCGAAGCATTATATGCAGTGTTCAAAGCTAGCTCAGCTGTAGGAAGCATGGTGTGCCAATGAAGGGGGTCATCAGCCACTAAGTAACGTAAAATTCACATTACTTCCCTATTATGCGATTCCACTAAGCCATCAGCTGAAGGCCTAGATGCAGACACTGAAAAGTGTTAAATTTTCATCAAGTCCGTGACCGATTTCACCATCTTATTTATAAACTCGAGACCATTATTACTTACCATAATTTTCGGGCAACCAAACCTGGTAATGAAAGAGCACAGCGCCTGGGCTAATGAATTTGCTGATTTATCTAACATTGTGTAAGTATGAGTGTACCGAGTAAATGCATCCACAAATACACATATATACTTATGTTGTGTTAACCCAGTAGGAAATGGTCCTACTCCATCCATATACACTCTATAAAATTTAATGGGAACAAACGGCCACTTTCTGGCTTCTGGTACAGGGTTTTTATGTTTTTGAAACAGTTACAAGCATGACAACCTTTTAAATAATTCTCTATAGATCTTTTCATTCCTAACCAAAAGAAGGATTCACATGCTCTCCTTAATGTTCTATCAATCCCTAAATGCCCTGTATATGGACTTGCATGTACAATGTGGATGGCTCGGTTAATTAAATAGGGAAGAACTACCCGTGCAAAAAATTCCACTCCCCTCTTCTCGTAAGCACAATTTAAGATATCATTTTCTATAAAAAAAATTCTCACAAGGCACTTTCAGAAATGATGGATAACTGTCCGATTCCCCTTTAATCACTGCTCGCACTCTTTCCATCCATTCCTCTTTTTTCTGTCCCTCTCAGACTTCTTTTATGTCCCAACCTCTCAAGTCAATCACACCTGCATCATCAGGGCATTCATTCCGGACACCCCTGATCATGTCCTCGACCACCCACATATATTCAAATTCACCGCTCATATCTCTCTCTCTCTCTCTCTCTCTCTCTCTCTCTCTCTCTCTCTCTCTAATATCAGTAAAGCTCTCTCTCTCTCTCTCTCTCTCTCTCTCTCTCTCTCTCTCTCTCTCTCTCTCTCTCCGCTCCTGTATTCTGATTGCTCCTAGGGAGAATTCACATCGCGTTCTCTATTTTCTTTATTTTGATGGGGGTCTTCAATATTTTGGTTACGTTCTTCATTCTACTTTTGTGCCCTAGTTGTTACTCCTATTACTGCACCTCTAGACAGTGCATCAGCTACCTTGTTAGCTTTACCTTCTATGTGGTGAAAACCCTTTATAATAAACTCTAACAATCCCTCAATCTCGCTTGTCGAGATTTCAAATCCCCTTTGAAAAAGAGGTCACATAAGGGGCGATGATCACTTTGCACCTCAATCGACTGACCTGATAAAAAGAATTGATGCCTCTCAAGAACCCAAAGAATAGCCAAAGCCTCTCGATCGAATGTACTATAATTCTTTTCTGCCCCTTTTAATGCCCAGGAAGCAAAAAAAATCGGTCGCTCTCTACCGTTATCATCTCATTGGGAAACTACGCCACCAATAGCTACGCTACTCACATCTGTTGTCACTAAAAACGGGCGATCAAGTCTACCATATGCGAGTAAGTCATTGCTAGTTAAGGCAGCTTTTAAATGGTTAAAGACTCCTTCCTCTTCCACTCTCCAATTTATTACTTTTTGTTTCTTTAAAGCATCTAAGGGTCTCGCTATCTCTCCAAAGCCTCTTACGAATTTACGGCAATACCCAGCGAGACCAAGGAACACAGCTACTTCATTAAGGGTACGTGGCCTGGGAAAATCTTTATTAGCTTCTAATTTACTGGGGCAGGGTTGGATACCTTCTGGGGTTATTATGTGACCTAAAAATTTGACCTGTTTACAGAAAAAATTGCCCTTTGACAGATTTATTTTCATACTATTACATAGCAAAGCTTCTAAAACTTTACGAATATTATCATTATGTTCTTTGGCGGTTTTCCCTGTGATTATGATATCATCTAAATAAACAAGAACATTAGAGCCAATTAAGAGAGACAATACCACCATCATTACTCTAGAGAAATGACGTGGAGCATTGGTAACAGCGAAAGGAAGAAAATTAAACTGAAATAGTTGATCATTAGCTATAAATGCCGTTTTACATTTATTGTCTTCCTGAATGGATATTTGATAGTATCAAGATTTTAAATCAACAGTTGTAAAATATTTACCATCACGTCCCTTCACAAGTAATTCTTCGATCGAGGGCAACGGAAATGCATTATCCTTAGTGACTGCATTCAACTTCCTATAATCAGCACACAATCTTACCGAGCCATCCTTTTTCCTAACAGCTACAATTAGAGAAGCCCAGGGGGATTCGCTCTCCTCAATTATCCCTTGTTCCCTTAATTTACTAATTTCCCTTTCTATCTCTCCCTGAAAATGAATGGGTACCTTATAAGGCCTTGACCTGATCGGCTCCGCCTGCCCAGTTTCAATGCTAAAGGGAAATCGATCAATCCACCCGGGTGGCTCATCTCTAATTGCAATTACATCGGAATAATTATTGACAATGTCACTAACTACAGGTTGATATTCTGATGGACATAGTTTTCACACTTGCATAATCCAATTCTGAGTGCGTTCGTCTGTGTGGGCTGGAGTTGTGGCTCCCAAGATCCTATTATAAGCAATTTCAC
>NC_090733.1:53832608-53837385 GCF_036898095.1 Palaemon carinicauda
AGGACTGTGGCCGGAAGAGGTGTAGGTCAAGGTCACTGTCCATAGAGGTAGTCAAACCCTTCAACAGCCATCATGTCAGGACCAGTCACAGGGACAGGAGTCGCTGCAGATCCTCCTCGAGAAACGCCTGCAGGAGCAGGTCACCTTTGGGTAGAATACAAGAGCCGACGGAGCAGGACCCCCAGCGAGAAGTATGACTCCCAGCATCCCCATGTGACCCAGAGGATTTCTCCCTCTGATGACTGTCGGGTGCAGGTAGCCTTGGAAAGGATCACCTCTGCTGTTCCCCCTCGCTCCAGAATAGACCTACCCTCGAGGCTGATTGATGACTCTCGCATTGACGTTTGGTTCAGGGGCTCCAGTGGGATCCTCTCATCATCACCGTTCCCCCTCACTGAGATCGGGCAAGTGCAGCAGCCTTGCCTCACCTCATTGATCTTCAGGTTCCTCACCTCACCGCTCTTTGGACCGGGCGACGGGCCAGACCTAGGATGGAGACCCTGCAGAATTGTCTTTGGATCAAGGTGTCTCGTACGAGTCCTCCTTTTTGTGTCATGTGATTGCCCTGATGAGGAGTCAGGTTTGTCTTCCCATATCCACCCATCCGCCCGCTGTGAAAGGTAACAATGAGGTGGAGATGCTCCTGGTTACCCCGCAGGAAGGCAAACCACCCTCGTTCTTCCCTGTTCTAGACCTGTCTCCAAGGCTGTCGCAAACCTGAAAAAAGTGGTTGTGGTTTTGGGCCATAAGAACTCACTCAGAGCCCACAGCTCCCTCAAGCTTCTTCCTTCCCCGAAAGTCCGTAATAGGCAGTTCTATGCTCCAGAGGGCTTATCGTTGGGGGACCTGCCAGTTGAGGATAACCTTGCGGAGTTGGCCCTCCAGTGGAGCAGAGAACATGCTGTTATCAGGGGTCTCTCATTCTCCGGTTAGGAGGCTCTTTCAATGGAGGCTGTGGAGCAGTCGGTCTCACACGTAGCCTCCTGGTTGGACATCTGGACAGGGGCCGTTGCAGCTTTCACAAGCCACCCCATTGAGATGGACGTTGAGAGGGACCATCTGCAGTTGGTCAGGGGGCAAGGCCGTCAGCTTCCTATCTACCCAGGCCGTCACCCAGTGAGTGAACTGGATCCTGCACTGAAGAGACTCCTTCCTGACCCGACTCCCTAAGCAGGTTCCAGATAGGGAAGCCCGTCTTCTCAGGAACTCTCCAGTGTCGGGAAAGTCCCTCTTCCCAGAGGACCTGATTGGTGACGAGAAGTGGCGTAGGGCTAACCAAGATGCCGTTCTTCACACGGCCACCAGTGGGAAGTCGGCTGGCTCTCTCCACAGAGACTTCCGCCCTAGACCGCCGTACCGGTCGCAGCCCGCTCAGTTTCAGGCAGAACCTTCGACGAGTGGATGGACGTCAGCAAGAAGGCCCTCCTCGAGGGCCCCTCCCCTGTCACCCCCTCCTGCACCCTCCATCAGCCGCAGACCCCAACAAGGCCGTTACCCCAGGAGGAAATAGGAAGAGAGGGTCCCCATCCCTTTAGATTCTACAGATTGGGGGTTGCTTCTCACAGAAGTGGTGGAACTGGGAAAAACACAGGGCCGACCCTTTGACGGCTCAAATCCTGAGGGAAGGTTACCGTATCCCCAGCCAGGGAAACTTTTCCCCCCTCATCAAAGGGCGGGATACCCCCTACCTCCAGCCAAAGGATTAGCTATGGAGGAGAGAACTGGAAGAGGAGGTGGAGGAGATGCTACGAAAGGGGGTACTGCAGAAGGCGGACGAAGAGACACTAGGCTTTCTCAGTCGCCTCTTCTTAGTGGAGAAATCCACAGCTGGATGGAGGCCAGTGATAGACCTCTCCTTCCTCAATGCATTCATGCACAAGACATCCTTCAGAATGGAGGCACCCCAGACTGTCCTGGCAGTCATCAGAGAAAGGGATTACATGCTCTCCCTGGACATGAAGGATGCTATTCACAGATCCAGGTACATCCAGCCAGCAGGAAGTTCCTCCGAGTCAAGTAGGGGAATGACGTCCTCCAGTTCCAGACTCTCTGCTTCATATTGTCTATGGCAATGCAGGTCTTCACCAGAGTCTTTGCCCTGGTCCACCAGTGGGCTCACAAGAGAGGCATCAGACTCCTGTGGTACCTGGACGACTGGGTGCTTCTTTCCTTCTCAAGAGAAGTCTTGATGAAACAGAGGGTCAAACTCCTTTCATTCTGCATGGAGCTGGGGATCATTTTCAATTGGGAGAAATCTCAGATGTCCCCGTCAACGAGAATGGTGTACCTGATGATGGGAATGGGCACGGTGGAAGCCAGGGAATTCCCCGCCAAGGAACGTCTCGACCGCCTAAAAGAGGTTGCTGCACCATTGCTAAGAGGCGGTGCAAAACCCTTTTTAGATTGGCAGAGGCAAGTGGGGCCTAGAGAATCTGGTACCGCATGGCAGGCTCAAGATCCGCCCAGTCCAGTGGGACCTGAAGTCCTAAGAGTGCTCAAACAATAGGTTCTCCCCATCCCAGTCAACCAAGGATACACTCCTGTGGTGGACGGACTGGGCCAACAGCCAGAAAGGCGTCTCACTGCGTGACCCTCCTCCTCCGGAGCTGCTCCTATTCACAGACGCTTCCAATGAAGGAGGGGGAGCACACCTACTCCAGGAGACCCGGTTGGGAACCTGGACCCCGAGGAGAAGGCTCTCCACATCAACGAACTGGAAATTCGGGCGGTCCACAGAGCACTCCAGTCATTGGAAGTGTAATACGAGGGAGGGCGGTAGCCCTCATGTGCAACAATGCTATGATGGTTTCATATATTAGGAAACAAGGTGGCCTCAAGTCTCGGGCACTGTGCAGTCTGACCATGGAGATCATGGTATTGGCCGCGGAGAGAAGGTCGTCAGTGACAGTGAGGCTCATCCCAGGGAAAAGGAATGTGGTGGCATATGGCCTAATTAATATCATTAATATTATTATTATTATTATTAGTAGTAGTAGTAGTAGTATTATCATTATTACTAGCCAAACTACAACCCTAGTTGAAAAAGCAAGATGCTATATGCCCAAGGAAATAAGGAAATAAATAAATGATGAGAACAAATTAACAATAAATCATTCTAAAAACAGTAACAACGTCAAAACATATGTCATATATAAACTATTAACAACATCAAAACAGATATGTCATATATAAACTATAAAAAGACTCATGTCAGCTTGGTCAAAATAAAAACATTTGCTGCAACTTTGAACTTTTGAAGTTCTACTGATTCAACTACCCGATTAGAAAGATCATTCCACAACTTGGTCACAGCTGGAATAGAACTTCTAGAATGCTGTTTAGTATTGAGCCTCATGATGAAGAATTAACTGCCTGCCTAGTATTATGAACAGGATAGAATTGTCCAGGGAGATCTGAATGTAAAGGATTGTCAGAGTTATGAAAAATCTTATGCAACATGCATAATGAACTAATTGAACGACAGTGCCAAAGATTAATATGTAGATCAGGAATAAGAAATTTAATAGACCATAAGTTTTTGTCAAACAAATTAAGAATCGGCAGCTGAAGACCAGACAGGAGAACAATACTCAAAACAAGATAGAAGGAAAGAATTAAAACACTTCTTAAGAATATTTTGATCACCTAAAATCTTAAAAGACTTTCTCAATAAGCCGATTTCTTGTGCAATGTAAGAAGACACAGACCTAGTGTGTTTCTTAAAAGTAAATTTGCTGTTGAGAATCACACCTAGAATTTTAAAAGAGTCATGCAAATTTAAAGAAACATTATCAATACTGAGAGCCAGATGTTGAGGAGCCACTGTCCTTGACTTACTTACAATCATACTTTGAGTTTTGTTAGGATTTAACTTCATACCACATAATTTGCACCATGCACTAATTTTACCTAGATATTTATCAAGGGATTCACTAACCCCCAGATCTACATTCAGGGGATGGAATTGATGCAAAGAGAGTAGCATCATCTGCATATGCCACAAGATTGTTTTCTAGACCAAACCACATGTCATATATATATAGAATGAAAAGTAATGGGCCAAGAACACTACCCCGTGGAACACCTGATTTCACATTCCTATATTCACTATGGTGCCCATCAACAACAATTCTTTGAGATCTATTACTTGAAAAATCAATAATAATGCTAAGAAACGACCCACCCACTCCCAACTGTTTGAGTTGGAAAACATGGGCCTCATGATTAACACAGTCAAAGGCACCACTAAAATCAAGGCCAATCATACGAACTTCCTGACCACAAACAAGGGATTTCTGTACAGCATTGTAAGAAGGGCATCACATGGTCCAAGGCCTTAATGAAAACCAAATCGCAAACTAGGGAATAGATAATTACCTACAGCAAACCTATTAAGACGTTATGCCAGAAGACGCTCAAAAACTTTAGATAAAATGGGAGTTACGGAAATTGGGCAGTAATCAGTTGAACTTGAGCTACCACAAACACATTTACATAGAAGAGTAACATTACCAATTCTCCAACAAGTGCTAAAAGCTCCTCTTCTTGCTAACTTGTGAAAAATAACAGATAACTTTGGAGCTAAGAAATCTGCAGTCTTTAAAAAAAACAAAGGAAAAATACCATTTGGGTCTACACCTCCATAGGCATCAAGGTCCATCAACAGATTTTTAATTTCACGAGATCGAAAAGCTAAACTAGTTAGTTTAGCCTCAGGAAAACAGGAATGAGAAAGTTCAAGTATTTCATTACTCTGTTTACTGTCAAAAACATCAGC
>NC_090733.1:53840385-53855385 GCF_036898095.1 Palaemon carinicauda
CGTCGTCGGCGCCCACTCGTGTCCGAGTATTGGGTTCTGTCGTTAGCCATCAGCCTCCTATCTGTGGGGTGGGTGCTTATGCCTGATGTGGCTGTTAAGTCCTAGTCTGTGGTGGAAGAGTCGCGGACAGTGTTCACAAGGGAGGGTAGGTGGTGGGCGGGGCTGTTCTAATCGCTCTCTCCTTCTTCTCCTCCTAGCCTCCTCATTTTGTCTCCTCCTCTCCTCGAAGTCCACGGTGCCATGGTGTACTGTACTCCTCCAGGTTTTCCTGTCCCTGGCTGTTTCTTCCCATGAGGAAGGATCGATGTCAGTTAGAGCCAGGGTGCGCTTTAGTTGGTCTTTATAGCGCATTTTCGGGGCTCCTCGTGGTCTGGTGCCCTGGGTCAGTTCTCCGTAGAATATTTTCTTTGGGAGCCTAGATGGATCCATCCTATGCACGTGTCCTATCCAGCGGAGGCGGTGGTGGATGATGGTGGCCTCCACGCTGGTCAGCGAGGCACGTTCTAAGACTTCAATGTTGGTGGTGTGGCTCTCCCAGGGGATTTTCAAGATCTGCCTCAGTTTCATTTGTTGGAAGCGTTCTAGGTTTTTAATATCGTTTTTATATAGCGTCCATGTTTCACATGCATACAGGAGCGTGGAGAGGACTACTGCCCTGAACACCATTATTTTGGTGGTCATTGTCAGTGCGTGGTTGTTAAATACGCGGCAGTTGAGTCGGCCAAAGGCGGAGTGGGCTGCCCTGATCCTGTTCTCCACGTCCTTTTTGCTTGTGGGAGTTGATGTTAGGATGCTCCCTAGGTAGGAGAACTGGTCCACCTGTTCTAATGGTTGGTCATTCACTGTGGTATTGAAGTTGGGGAGCATCAGTCCTGGTGGATGTTGGACGAGGGTCTTGGTTTTGTCTGAGTTGACTTGCATCCCAAAACGTTCGTAGGCAGAGTTGTATGCATCAGCTAACGACTGCAGGTCCTCTGCCGTCTGACCTGGGGTGGCATTGTCGTCAGCATACTGCAGTTCTCGCACTGCACACAAGGTGGTCTTTGTTCTGGCGCGGAGTCTAGCGAGGTTAAAAGCGCCTTCATCCATGCGGAAACGTAGGTCGACTGAGGGTGTGTCCGGGGGAATCTCGTTGAGCATTGCTGCGGTGTATAGCGAGAAACAGGTCGGGGCCAGAACACAGCCCTGCTTCAGGCCGCCGTTGATGGGGAATGAGTCTGAAAGAGAGTTCTGGTGGCAGACTCTCCCAACCATTCCGTCATGGAGGGCACGCACCAGCTTGACAAAATCGGGTGGGCAGCCATATCTTTTGAGGACAGCACACATGGCAGGTCGAGGTACTTTGTCGAAGGCCTTTTTCAAATCCCAGAAGATGAACATTATATATATATAAATATATATATATATACATATATATATATATATATATATATATATATATATATATATAAATATATATATATATATATATATATATATATATATATATATATATATATTTATATATACGTAGGTATATATATATATATATATATATATATGGATATATATACATATGCTTATATATATATATATATATATATATATATATATATATATATATATATATATATATATATATATATATATATATATACATATATATATATATATATATATATATATATATATATATATATATATCAAAGTAGCTTAGAAGGGCGATAAGAGATTTGATTATCTCATCCTGAAAGACAAAAGAACTGAAATCTTATCAGAAGTAGTTGGTAATTGGCTAATAGACTAAAACAAAAAGACAGTTGGTCACTCTTAGGTCGACCGAATGCTATTGAGTTATTCATAATATTATAAAATCAGAACGTCTCATTAAATTAAGATTGGATGTTAGATAACAACCAAACTTTGGAATTCAAATGTAAATTTGCATTGTATTCTACATCGAGAATATATCTTGAAAAGCATTTGGAAAAATACATGACAAAATGAAACCGTGGATCTCTTCTACTCGATTGTCCAAGAAATCTAATGCATTCAGTGTGTGCATCGTCGCTTCCATGGAGATTGTTGAGTACAAGCAGTGATAGCATTGATTGGGTGCACCTTTCTGAAATCAGATCTATGTAGGCTTGAAAAATAATCTTTAAGAGTCTTTCATCATTTACACGGCCCGTAGTAATCTAAAATTCCCAGTAAGATTAAGTCTGTCTGAGGGTATGATTTGAAAATGGGAGGAATCACAAAACAAGTTTCAACATACATTAAACTAGAAGAACTTTAACAGTATCGTTTTCAGAACCTAGTTAGCGTTTCTCTCTCTCTCTCTCTCTCTCTCTCTCTCTCTCTCTCTCTCTCTCTCTCTCTCTCTCTCTGTTATTTCTGAGAAAAAAAAAATTTTCCTCACCTTCGGTTAAAATTCATAGTATTTGTAAAATAAGACTGCATGATAAGTGTTTTTTTAATATATATATATATATATATATATATATATATATATATATATATATACGTGTATATATATATATATATACATATATATATATATATATATATATATATATATATATATATATATATATATATATATGTAAATATATCATCATCATCATCATCATCTCCTCCTACGCCTATTGACACAAGGGGCCTCGATTAGATTTCGCCAGTCGTCGCTATCTTAAGCTTTCAATTCAATACTTCTCCATTCATCATTCACTTCTTGTTTCATGGTCCTCAGCCATGTACGTCTGGGTCTTCCAATTCTTCTAGTGCCTTTTGAAGCCCAGCTGAACGTTTGGTGAACAAATCTCTCTTGGGGAATGCGAAGGGAATGGCCAAACCATCTCTATCTACCCCACATCATGATCTCATCCACATATGGTACTCAAGTAATCTCTCATAGTTTCATTTCTAATCCTGTCCTGCCATTTATCTCTCAATATCCTTCTGGGGACTTTTTTCTCAATTCAACTAAATCTGTTGAAGATTGTTTCATTGTCATATCATGACTCATGTCTATATACTAACACCGATCACACTAAACTGATATAGAGTCTGATTTTATATGTAATTTTAGGCGATTTGATTTCCAAATTTTACTTAACATATCCTTTCTCTGATTAGTTTTTTCAATCTTTCACTAAAATCTAATTCTAAAGACCCAGTATTGGAGATAAGAGTTCATATATATACATATATAAACACACACACACACACACACACACAGAGAGAGAGAGAGAGAGAGAGAGAGAGAGAGAGAGAGAGAGAGAGAGAGAGAGAGAGAGAGAGAGAGAGTTCTAACTTACTAGATTTTTTTACTTTCAAATTTGCAAGGAACATGACAGTATTTTTACGGTTCGATTTTATTGTAATTATAATATTGTTATCGTTATGAAAGTTTCAGATTCATCGACCTATTTTCTAATTAAGTCATAGCAATAAGTAATTCGTGGGAGTATTTTACATGGTCAGAGGGGTTTTCTGAAATTATTCCAATGAAAATAACTATGAATTAGAAACTGGCAAGTGAAATACGCCAGTTACGGGTTTACAACATCTGTTTTGTATATTGCTAACGTGAACATTTAAGGAGAGTTTAAACATGCAAATAGTGGGCAATGAAGTAGACGTTAATTGAAGAATCGTGTTGCTTCTAAGATATAACATCAAACATGAGGGTGTTTTAAGGTACAGAATTCTAGAATTCTCAATTCAAAACAGTATGTGAAGATGTAGCTTCCATTTTTAACAGGTAATAATGAATGGAGAAAAAAAATTTAATCAGACACACTAACAGTCTTTGATGTTCATTTCCTTAAGAATTAAGGAATGATGCGCGAGTTTTGTCAAAATCATTACATTGAAATTGGCCCATTAATCCAAAAGACAATTCATGGAAAATGTATGCAAATGAGATATTGAAAATCTATAATCCATTTTGGGTAAATGTTTATGTTCCTCACTAAACTGAATCCTTTTCTAACAAACTTCAAACTGTATGTCAAAGAAAAAAATATTAGTACTTTATCACGAAAAACATACACATTATGGATTAACAACATACGTACTAATTCACCTTTTATAGAAAAATCGTCATCGCTATATAGTGCATTTATTAACTTTTAGATTATTGGGATATACCAGTAAAACGTGGATTGTCAAGCGCCGTAATTCTAATTGACATGAAACTATTTTTCCGCAATACGGAAATAGAAAAGGTTTAATGATTCGTTTACAATCTGTTCTTTCCCAAGTATCTCGCCCATTTGATGACCTAAACAATTTATCTAGAGAGCAAATTTTCTCCGGTGGAAACCAATAAAAAGGCACCGCGCTAAACCCAACAACCTCAATAATGAATGACTTAAAGAATATTAGCAAAACGTTAAGGGAATTTTACAGGTTCGCTTCTGATTATCCGGTCTCAACCAATTCACTCTGACACTGTTGCTTACATAAGAAAATATATGGAGCAAAGAAAAGATATTTATTATTATTATTATTATTATTATTATTATTATTATTATTATTATTATTACCAGCCAAACAAAACCATGACTGGAAAATCAGGTTACAAAAAAAAATAACATAAATAAAAAAGGTAGTACATTGTTTGATGTTCCACCGATTTAACTAACAGATTTCGCTGATCATTCCATAATCTGGTCATCTCTAGAATAGAATTTTTCAAATACTATGTAGCATTGAGCCTGGTGATGGAGAGTGCAAGACTGTTAAAATTAATTGCATAAATTTACCGCATACGGAATAGTATACTCTGCGAAGATCTTAATGCAAAGGGTATTCAAAATTATGAATAATCTTATGCAACTTGCACAAAGAGCTAACCAAGCAACAGTGACACATTTTTTGTCCAACAAATGAAGATGAAAGTCAGGAGCTGAAGTCCAGCCAAGAGAAACATATTGAAAATAAGACAGAATGAACGAATTTAAACATTTCCTCTGGATAAATTGAGAAAAGATCTTTACAAATTTTCTCAATATGCTAATTCTTTTTGTAATTGAAAAATGAATGGACGTGTTCCGCAAATTTAGTATGTAATCAAGAACTACACCTACATTTTCAAATGAATTATACATAGTTAAAGAGACATTGGTAATGGAAATATTCAAATTTTGATGAGCCCCTATCCTTGACATACTTACAATCATATTTTGAACTTTGATACGGTTCACCTTCTTGCCCCATAACTTGCACCATGCACAAATCCCTATTAAGGGATGCAGCGACCCAAGATCTACATTCAAGAGATGGAATTGATAAAAAGAGAGTAGCATCATCTGCATAGGCGACAAGGTTGTCTTTAAGGACACCATATATCACTCTTATGTAATATGAAAGTACTGGGTCGAGCGCACTACTCTGAAGAATACGAGATAGTTCATTAAGGGGCTCGTCAACAACTACCCTTTGAAAGCTGTTACCTAATTAGAACGGGCACTCGGTCGAACACTTACCTTTGCCACCACTTCTTTTGTCAGTAAGAAAACTGACGATGATCAAACTAATAAAAATTGACCACGATACACCAAAAAGATGTTTTTAATCTTTTCGTTATCTTTTTCTTGCTCTTCGACCCGATCACTTCCAAAATCTAATCAATTTGTCACTGGATCATGGCCAATCATCCCACCAAATTTTTTCAGATTAGGTCAAATATTGCAAATGACAACCACACAGACAGAAATAAAAATAAATAAATACACAAACAAGCATAATGACATCACTATATCATGTGTTTTATCATAAGATAGGAATTGAATTATGCATCTTTTGGCACTAGTTTCATGGAAATCCTATAAAAGAATTGGCCATGATATAGCTAAAAGACTTTTCTTTTACCTTTTCTTGACCTTGACCTTTCAACTAAATCACCCTCAACATCTTTTCAAATTGTACTTGGATCGTGGCTAATCCCCACCAAATTTCATGAAACTTGGTCAAATAGTTTTTGAATTTTGTCATTAGTTTTTTACCTTTTCGTGCCCTTAGTCTTGGTTTTTGACAAAATAGCTACCAAGATCTAATTAAATTATCCTTGAATCATGACCAATCATCCCCACAATTTTCAAAAAAATAAGTAAAATAGTTTTTGAGTTATGTGAATCACAAACACATAGACATACAAACATGTGCCTATCAAACAAGAATGGACAATCGGTAGACCACATACCCTCGCCACCGCCACTTTTGTCACCAAGAAAACGGATGATGTTGTGGGTATTTGATCCCAAAGCACATAAATATCACACTATAGAATTGAATTATGCATATTTTGGCATTAGTTGCATGCAAATCCGATAAAAATCGAAACATTGTTTTCGTATCATGGCCAATAATTCCACAAAACTTTACGGGATTCGGTCAAATACTTTTTTAGTTATATGAATTACAAAGTCACAGAGAGACATACAAGCTAACAAGAAAACGGATGATGTAGGTATTTGATCCAAAAAGACGTTTATCCAAAGATAGGCAATTGAATTATGCTCATTTAGGCACTAGTTTCATGTAAAACATATAAAAATTTGCTTCGTTATGTTAAAAAGACTTCTTTTACCTTTCCTTGATATTATCCTTGACTTTTAACCCAATAACTCCCAAATGTAATCAATGGCAAGGGCTGGCGCATTGGCGAGCTCTGGATCTGAGAGCGCAAGTGTACAGGAGAGCGCTGGTGCGCCGGGAAGCGTTGGCCCATAGTAAGGCGCTGTGCAATTATCCTTAGACTATGGCCAATAACCTAACCAAATTTCATGAGATTTGGCCCAATACTTTTGAGTTTTGGGATTAGTTTATGACCTGTTCGTGATCTTGATCACTCCCAAAATCTATTCAAATTAATCTATTAGGATTGATTAATTTACACACATAATTCACTTGACCCTATCATTTGTCTTAGGGGATATATTCTAATGTTACTTTGGCTTATATGTCTAATTGTTTTGATAAAAGAATACGAGCCAAATGTACATTATCAAATATGTTAATCATATTTTGTATTACGTGGTATTTAATCAAGCTTTGAACAATGATCCGTAAACAGTAGGTCTAAAAATTTAAAACGAATAAGAAGTTTGACAGGGATTAAAATTATAAAGCTATCCTTGCATTACCTAGTTCCCATCATTGAAGACTACTTGTTACTTATATTCACTATGTAATTTCACTACATTTTTGTGTACAATATCAAACTATAATCTTTTTGGTAAATTTAATGTAAAATAAAAAAAAGAAAAAAATCCCCTCGACACTGATGTATCTGCCATTTTGGATCTTATCGAATGGCTGTTTTAAAGAAAAAAAATAAAGAAAAAAACTTTAGTCGCTATCTCAGTTTTTAAATAATGTAATAATATAACATTTAATAGCTAAACCACCATTCACAGGGACAAGGAATCTAATGGTATCAAAATTAATAAGCTAGATTAAACTACAAACATATTTCCCTGAAATATTCCTTTTATCTTTTTTGGGGGGGTTACAACTGATGCGATATTATTTCATTAAGTTAGTATCCATTAAGGATCAATATGCTCCTCTGACAAAAATTGGCTAAATCATCTAGGCAACCAAGGAATCTATATATAAGAGGCATTGTCCTCTTCATTTTTATAATTATTTTATATGTATATTTCTTCGTCCTTCTGATACTCACTGCTGCAGAGGCAAAGATCACTGCAGGATAAGTTCTTTGATATGGAAGAAAATCTGGAAGATGAAGTCTGCTTTGCATTGGCAGATAACAGATGTCAACGATAGGCTTTAAAGCTGAATGGACATCTGCCACGGTTCATTTTAGCTGGCCATCGGACTCCTTGCAATAACCATCCTGCAGGGTATCCAACTGAGGAACAGCAGAGCAGTGCTGGCCTGTCCCACTACTTCGGCTTGGATATGGACTTTCAGGATATTTTGTCTCAGAGCTCCAAGGGTAGGGAGTAGCTTCTCACTTTCTGCCATATACTTGCAGAAGAGATGCTATCGCAGTTCAGATATGGTTTTTATGTAGATCCCTTTTGGGGGAGTAATATGACAGACAAAGATAGCCACAGTAGCCAACATAGATCTAGTTACTGATGGAAGCATCTACAGAAAATTTATTACGTCTCTACCTACCTTCATGTAGATGTGCTTATGTAAGGGAATCAACTAGGCATGTTACTTGTCAATGAATGCATGGGAGGCTAACAAAGCTTGCTCTTTTTGCCCCTATGGATCTCCATATTAGCTGTAGCCTCATAACCCCAAGGACACGGAAATAACGTTTTCTTTGATATAAGATTATAGTTTTCTATAACTAACACTAGGATAACTGTGTCTGGGAAGAAGAAAACCATCTGCTCATCTGATGGATTTCACTGAGATGCTAAGATCAACAGTGTGTCTACTTGTCAATAAGTTCTGTCCTACAATACAAAGTCTGCGTTGCTCTTGCTATGCCCTCAAGAAGAGGTGATGACTAGTTTGTGTTGAATACTGTTTAGTAATAGTCTTTGCAGGGAGATTGTTGGTCTGGTCATCGTTTGTCTTGTGTTGGGAAAGCAACCTCTTCATTGGGATGTGCTTTATGTTTATGTCACCTCTGACCTAATACTGTATTTATTCTTTTCCTTGCGTGCTTTTTTATCCCTGGTAATGTTTTTCAAACAATCATGCGCCCATGCGATAATCTCACCCTTATGATTTCATTATCAGCTCGTGTGAGGGATACCAGTGTGTCGTTAAAGCAATAACTGAGATCTTCGACTCTTACTTATAGCTTTTAACAAAGCTATATAGTGACTTAGAGCATCTGATGTGCTATTCATCCTATCTTCTGGCTGGTTATCTTCCAGCCGAGTTTCTGCTGTTGCAAGTTTATTGAATAGGTGGATAAACTTCGATTGTACTATCTGGGGCAGGCTCATGATGCCATTGAATTTGTAGTTCCCATTAACCTCTTTCTGGTTGATGTCTCTGCTAGAACTGGCCAGGATCATTAATCTCCCATACAAGTCTTTGGTCTCTTTCATATGCACAGTCTTTTTTTAGAGTTTTTCAGTGGTTCTCTTGTTAGTAGACATAATTATATTGTTTTCCTCCTTCGTTACTGGTGCCCATATGCTAAAAGCTTTGATGATTTGATCTGAGACATAGTCTTCATACTGCTTTTTTACTAGTCAAATACACATTCACAATCGCTAGTACATACTCATCGAGGATGTAGGCATGAGTAATACCATGAGCAGCTTATCACCTCCTGGAGGTCATTAACTATTGCATATGCATGAAGGTCTCGGAAAAGTAGATGTGATCTTTGTTAGTTGCATTTGCATAGCAACTAGGTTGATAGACTGCCTGATTCTTACAAAGCGTATTCTTTATAGAGCTTTGCAGTTTTCATTGCATATCAATATAGTTCCCATAAAGCACACTGGTCCTCTCATCTACTATGTCTAGTACTCAATAATAGGAGTTTATTCGGTGATATTGATATTGCATCAACTTTGCCTATTCAGCATCAGACTGGTACAACCTACGCTGCTTCCAGCTTATTGACTCCTAACGTTGCCAAGTACCTTCTTCAGCAGCTTGAGGTTTGTCACTCATGTCTAAAGCCTGCACAAAATAAAAAAAATATATAATAAAACCACCACCAACTTACATGTAGGGTACAGTAAACTGTTCAGCATACATAACATAGGCCTACTACAATAAACAGACCAGAAGATAAACATATCGCCGTGGTTGGTGTTTATAGTGGGTTTGTGACCAATTTTGTCTTATAAAGTTATTAAACATTTGCAAGAACTGCTGTAATAAAAAATCTCAACAGATCTGCAACCATGAGCATTGGAATTCTTGGACCTGGAGTTAATAGTTTAGCTGTCAAAATAAAAGTTTTAGGTAATTTAGAAACTCAGATATTGACAGAAAATTTCACAGCAGCCACTGAGTGGAGTCCAAAATGGTGGCCCAAATGGGACTTGAAGTAAATGGACATATTGTTTTTCAAATTGCCTATACTACAAGATTTAAAAAAAAGTATAGTTTTCACACTCTCCACACACACACAAAAAAAAAATGAAACCTATAATCTAAACGTAATGAACCCAACTATTTCCTTTCTATAATGCCGAATCTATCTAAATACAGTTGTTCTTCCGATTCCAGGCAGCCAAATAATTTTGTGGTCTCAACCTGCTATTACAGTGAAAATTTTTACACAGCAAGCAGTGTTTTCGTCAATAAATATAATCTTTAAAGTCCATTTTACCAAGCAAACACGAATTTGGTTTCACTATCACCATTATCTGAAAAAGTTCTTTACTGAATGAGATTGCAGTTCTATAAATAAAAGGTAAAAACAGGTTTACTCTTCTATTCAATAACATTGCATGCATTTGTTTATTTTTCATCAATCCACAGACTCGGTAAATGTGTTTAGCATAGAAGTGATAGCAACCCAATGGACATTTAGAATTGTAGCTGAAATAAAGGAAAAAATATAGGGAATTCCAGCCCTATGGAATACAACTTATAATGACTAGAGGGAAAATTTACTCCAGAAGCATTTATATAGTGTAATAGCTATGGGACTGGATTCAACATTCTCAGAGTTAGAACGAATCATTGCAGGTATAAGAAAATTATAGTATTTAGGCAACATAGCCTGACCTAATAGGGTGAAACTGGATTTTTGTGTTAACCAGCCATTATTATACGAAATTAAAAGGAGTTAATGAGCAGCATAGATTTTAATGTAATAAAACATGACATGTATGGTATAATATGTAAAGCTAGGCTAGCCTAAGCCTATTCCCAAATATTGGAGTCTGGGCCTTTAGGATTTAATTTGGAATTTTTTTGTAATTGGATTGATTGGGATTATAGAATTTGGGCCATATGGACCTGTACTGGGTCTTTGGACACCATTTTAAACCGAGGCAAGGCTGGAAAAAGTCCTACCTTGTAGTTGCACAGGGAAAACAAATTAAAAGAGCTTGGACAGCAAGACCAGGAAACACTGATTCATTCCTTACTAATCCTAAAGTTTTTGATACGTCTATGTATTCCCACATTTGTCACACCATTATATATTACATAAACAATTGATGTAAACTAATAAAGCATTTTTTTCATTGGCAAGATTGGAAAAAGAAGCAAGGATGGGGATAAAATAGAAGACTAAAACTAGCTTTGGCTAGCGGGTGAAAGGACACGACCAAGGCCCATAATAATGCCTACCGAGGTACACTGTCTCTAAAAAGTGGGATTTCTTGGGTAGTCAACCGTTATATTACAATTGGCTATTTTATTATGCTTTCAAATTGGCCATAGATATTGCTAACTTTTTATTTTGGCTGCAATAGAACTATAAAACAATTGGATAGGGCATCACAATAAAATCAGTAGAAAGTCTGTCCAGCTAAGATTCAGAATGTTACCCTAGGTTTACTGATAAAGATATATTTTCTTTCAGATGTACTAAATTATATGGTTCTGTATTGAATGAAATCAATAACTCTTGCCACCAAACTTTGCCATAAAATGCTGCACTAGTAATTACAGATTTGCATGCTGATCTATCCTATGCCATTTAGAGACATATGATTGGCATTCGATCTTGCATGGACTAGCCAGTATTATTTAACGGTTAGGGTAGTTCTAGATTTAGCAGTGTAGAATGTGTTTACTTATATTTTAAGTGAATCGGACCTTCATATCTAATGAAAATAGTGAAGATTTCATCATAAGAAGATTGTCCTGCTTACCTATCATACATTGCGTTCTTTTATTTTCTTTTTCCTAATAATGCAGTCTGTATTTATATTTTTATCTTTGGCGACTTGGCTTTAAACTGTATTACTAAGATTTCAGTGATAGCCTCCTAGTGGACAAATACAATGTTAATATTCAGTATGTGGCCTATCTTTAGAATGTGGTCTATGATATTCTTTTGTCACTGGAATAGTATGGGGTGTACTCTAAAATATGACTACTGTTTTAGAGTCATTCTATTATTTTATTAATTCTATACTTCAATTAGCCTTTTCTCGCTGTGCCTCACTTCACTAACAATTCAACATCATTTCCTTGTTCCGCTTTCTTTTCTTTTTTTGTAGGCAATACATGTGCTACGTATGTGTGAAATTTGCCAAGGTGAGTATTTTGGAGCTATTAATGAATATACACATACATATAAGGATATTCTGGTGAGGAAGGACATACTGTATTCAAATCTGGTTAAGCTACATACTATACCTGAATCAAAAGGTAAGCCACATACAGTACCGGCACCATTTAGGTTTGCACTTGTGCTGAACTTAACTTCAATTTGAACCCATAGATTATACTGTATATCGATAGGATAGGTTTTAATCTCTAATCTTCTCTTTGAAAACACATCGAAAAGGATATTTATTCTTGAAATATTCACCTCACTTCACCACATCCTTTTGGTTTTACCTTCTAATTTATTAATGTTTACACATATAGACACAGCATGGGTCAAATTTATCAACGTGGATGTAATTTGTATTGGTGATTAGCTCAATGTCTGCTTGATGGCTCTTCCACCGGTAGATGAAAAACTCTCTACCGTGTAATCAAAATAATGATTAAACTATGGAAATGGGACGACGAAGAGCTTTAGTTCTGCAAGAAATTTCACCTGTGAATAGCGCCTTCATACATGTTAATGATCGATAACGTTGAAGATAAGGAGCTGTGCCTTTGTGTGTTGTTCATGTTATCTATTCATTAGTATTTTGACTTTTCCTGTCCCTATGAGTGGCATCAAAAGATAAGATATGAAATACGGGGTTAAGGAATTTTTTAATGCCTCATTTTTTTATCCATACTTTAGTATCATCTCCGACTATTATCTAACGATTTTGAGTGACTTGTTATTTTTTAAATATATCGCCATATTAAGTAGACCATAGATTTTCCTAATTTTGTTACTGTTATTTATTTATTATGCTTTCACCCGCCTCATGTGTAATAACGCTTTGAATAAATCGATATTTTTCATTTTTAAATGAAAGAATAAAAGCTCTTCTGAACGAATCTACTGGATAATGTAGCAAAATATAAGAGTATGTGTACCGCTGTACTTTATAGGAAGAAGGGTCCCTTATTATTCATATTGTCATTAGTTGGATATTGATATAGTTGATTCTCTCCATAATGTAATTCTGGATGCTATTCACAATATCAAAAGGCCCTGGGAATTGTAAAAGGAAAGTTTATTCAAAATTGGATTCTATAATTTATCCAAGCTCTTAAATGAATTGCTCAAAACAACACCTGTATAGATACTGAGCAGAAAGCATTATTAATTACAAATACTTCAGTCCATGCTTAATATCGCATGAAAAAGTAGTTACCCATTAATGATTTATGAATTATATTTCTAGTTCTATTGTTAAAATTAGATTGTCATATATCACAATAGATAGATACATTCTTCAACAACAATCTATCAAACAACGAACTGTTGCTATGACAGCTATGTTGAAGCAATGTATAAGATGGAAAACAAATTTTATTTCAACTCAGTAAATGGCTCGATAGAAACATATTACAAGCCACGCCAAGCTAGTTGAATATCCATTCAATACCAGAACATATGGGTCCATTCATCTTTTGTGATCCTCAGATTTTACTACCTGCTAGGGTATCATAATTCTTGTGCTATCAGAACTGCAAAGGGGGTGTAATGTATCTTTTACTTTATTTACGACACTCCTATTTATGCCATGAAATCATTTGCTTATTCGCTACTCTGAATCTAGAAATCCCAGAGCCCTCACTACTGACTGATTGCGTGCTGTGCCCTTTCTCAGGGGGATAGGACGGGATATTTATTCATATATATATATATATATATATATATATATATATATACATATATATATATATATATATATATATATATATATATATATATATATATATATATTTTTTTTTTTTTTTTTTTTTTTTTTTTTTTTTTTTTTTTTTTTTTTACCACACCTCTAACGTAAAACTTTTTCACTTATTTATTGTCTGTTTTTTTTTTTAAGTTAAATCTTACATTTCGAAATCTTGGGTAGAGAAAATACTATGTGAATTTTTACCATGAAAACTTCCTATCAAATTGCCAGATATAATTAGCTGTCATCAGGATATCATTCTATTTATATTTATTATTCTAGCTATACAATTCTCATGCTTATGAATCACAATTATTTTGTTTACTGTTATTACTTAGCTTCCAACTAACATCTCGAAATATCCAAATTGAACTTGGTAGCGAAACTTCATATAATTTAATGATAACCTATTAAATAATGACAAATACTAAGGATGAGAAGTGAAATATCGAAATAATTATAATTCAGTTGTTTTATGCATTTGGTATCTGTTATGCATATTTTATTCTCTGATTCATTTGTTCATCTTCATTTTATTGATTACATGTCGTGAGTTTTACTTTCTGGTTCGCGTTATACATTAAATCCTGATTTATTTTATACATAGAAGCATAAATTGATACGTAGACACACAAACACATACACACACTCAGTATATATATATATATATATATATGAATATATATATATATATATATATATATATATATATATATATTTATATATATTCATATATATATATATATATATATATATATATATATATATATATATATATATATATATTTACATATATATGAATATATATATATATATTTATATATATATAAATATATATATATGTATATATATATTTATATATATACTGTATATATAAATATATATATATATATATATATATATATATATATATATATATATATATAAATATATATATATATATATATATATATATATATATATATATATATATATATATACTGTATATATGAATATATATACTGTATATATATATATATATATATATATATATATATATATAAATATATATATATCTATATATGTATATATATATATATAT
>NC_090733.1:53860385-53862885 GCF_036898095.1 Palaemon carinicauda
AAAATCTTTATA
This sequence comes from Palaemon carinicauda, assembly GCF_036898095.1. Taxonomy (NCBI): domain Eukaryota; kingdom Metazoa; phylum Arthropoda; class Malacostraca; order Decapoda; family Palaemonidae; genus Palaemon; species Palaemon carinicauda. The sequence continues at coordinate 53,860,398 of NC_090733.1, forward strand.
TTTTATTAGTTCTTATCTCATTAACGACTTCTATATTTTGGGCGCTTCGATATATTTTAGTACACAGGTTATATCATTTTATAAACCTTTCAGTCTCCTAAGGGGTAAATCCCAAATATAACATTATTCAAATTATCTAATGACAATTAAACTAGTCAATGTTGCCAGTTTCATGATGAATATAATTTTTTTTTCTTAATTCTTATTTTAATACTCGTGTTATTCCTTTTTATATTTTGTGTGTGCTCAACATTCTTTAATGGTTACAAAAAGACTATCATAAAAGTGAGTTTATACATAAATATAATATCACTTAAATAAGATAACATTGTGAGAGAGATTCAATTCGCAGAATATTCACCACTTTCTAACCTGTTGATTACCCTTGTGTCTCTTCTCCTCCCTTGAGAGCATCACCATAAAAGCATTGCTCTCAAAAGCTATTTCAAGTTCATGAGAAGTCTCCAGAAAACAGTCGAGTTATTGAGGAGGAGCCTTTTTAATAAGAAATGAGGTGGTTTTTTTTTATCCTGATCGTCCACCCTACATCTCATTCCCCTAAGGGAGAACCTGCACAACCACAGATCAAAACATCAAACACCACTGATTATTTATAGATTTATGGCTTTCACATCGATTCGGGTTCAAACATTTGGGCTTTACTGAATATGTTTAAATTTCAAACGAAGGTTTGCTATAGAAGTTCATTTATTGTTCTCTTATCGATCCATTGCTGGGTGTGAAGTTAGAAGCCGGTAACCGATAGCTGAATTGTTTCTCCTTGTTGGACAAATTGTTTAAAAAGGTAACGTCGACGATCATTTTGAGAATTACAACCTAATACTAATAAAGTATTTCTACCGGTTTTTTAAAGTAGTCTATTTTTCAAATTACCAAATAGATTTTATAGTTGTTGATGAATCAATTGAACCAGAGTTTACAAAATGAGTACTTTTTATAGTGCGAAGAGTGTAATCTATATCTTGATTTTTTTTTTCTTTATCATAAAATAGGAAATTAAAATTAAGATCAGATATTTGAGATGCAGTCAAGAGATTTGATTTCGATGAAAAATTTAATTCTATCATCACTTTTACATACCATTACCACCTGTTAATATGAAAACTTACCAAGTAATTCTTTGGGGGCCCTTTTTTAATCAGTTCCTATTTGATCGTCAACGGGAATTGAGAAGAAAATGCTATTCACTTCATGATAATAATTTTTGTCACGAATGAAGTCAGTGACCTAATAAGAGATGCCAATATTTTCACGAACGAATCTCATCCAACTCATAACCCAGCCATTCCTTTTTATTACTATCACCGGGTGGGGGGAGCTGATATTTCCGGCGGCGGGGTCAATAACTCCTATACCAATAAATATGTTCAAAGCAAATTTCAAGAGATTATTTAGATATATATAAGCTTTGTTTCTGCCAGTTTTATATTCATACCTGCTATAGGCATGGCCTGCTGTCGCCTTTGCTCGTAAGTGACGACTTTTAGCTAAAAAATCAGTGAGGAGCAGCAAACTACTCCTAAAGTTTGACAGATATCCAAATGATTTTCACAGGGTTTGATGGTTGTGATATAACCTACATTCATAACAATTTCTGCCATAGAAAAGGCACAGCAAACGCTTATTTCAGTGTGTGTTGAATGGTTATTTTTGTCGGTGGAGTAAGTAATTCACATATAAAAATGAAAGTTTCAGGGCTTGGTGGGAAACATAGTCACTCTGTTCCTGACAAATTCTATGATAACATCTAAAATTGAAAAGACACAACTATCATGTAGCCTTCTTAAATCTGATGTTAAATGTAGCAACATTACAGTGAGCAACATCAACGAGGGACAATGCCGACCTCATAAACAATATCCGTCCCGAGTTGCAGCTAGTGATAATAATAACAATGCACACTAGGATTATTACAAGTAATGTAATTCTTAAATTCAAGTATTGCTAAGTATGTGATCCTTAGAATCGGCATCATCAGCAACTAATCTCTGCAATTTGTTTGCTAAAAATGCCATAATGTTGTTAAGAAAAGACCAATCTATTCCCCTTTGCTTAAGTTTGAAAACAAGGGCCTTGTGATTAACGTGGTCAAAGGCAACACTTAAATCTATGCCAAGCATGCGAGCTTCCTGGCTACAGTCAATGGATTTCTCTACAGCACTGGAAATTCTAAGAAGGGCATCACATGCTCCAAGGCCTTTACTAAAGCCAAACTGCAAATTAGGGAAAGAATACCTAATTTACACGTTATCCCCGAAGTCGTTCAAAAACTTTCGATAGTATTGAAGTTATGGAAATTTCCACAAACACATTTACCCAGTTGGATAACATTACCAACTCTCCAACAATTGCAAAATGCATCTCTTGATAGCTTGCGAAAAATAACTGAAAACTTAGGACCTAAGAAATCCGCTATCATTAAAGAAAAGACAGAGGAAAAATACCATTTGGCTCTACTACTCCATAA
>NC_090733.1:53875385-53880385 GCF_036898095.1 Palaemon carinicauda
ATATATATATATATACATATATATATATATATATATATATATATATATGTATATATATATATATATATATATATATGTATATATATATATATATATATATATATATATACATATATATATATATATATATATATATATATCTGCATACAAAAGGAAATATAATCTTACCTATGTATACATACAATCACAGGTATTGTTCAATAAATGTAACCAGTTATATAGCGTGTAATGCATATCTGATTTTTTTAAACCACTCGTTCTACCTTCACCATCTTCGTAAAACGCTATCATTTACATGACTAATGAATATTAATGCTGGACAGAGAGAGAGAGAGAGAGAGAGAGAGAGAGAGAGAGAGAGAGAGAGAGAGAGAGGCTTTTATCCATTTCTAGCTTCTTCAACAAGTTTTTTTTTTTTTTTTTTTTTTTTTTTTTTTTTATTCAAGGTACATTTGGGCGTTGGTCATAAGTGTTGAAAACGATTATCGACAGAGAAGACTGCTGATAATTTGCGTCTGACTTATGCATGGTAATCAGGCTATTGCCGTATGTAAATGTTGTGGGTACCGGGTTATGAAGATTAGGCACAAATATGAAGAAAAGGGCTTTAGGTAAATATTTTCTTTTCATTTGAGGGGATAGAAATATACATGACCTACATATAAACGAAATTAATTATAAAGTGATAGGATCATTTAATTCTATGGCAATTTGCTCTCATGTTTACGTAGATTATTGAGCAGAATATGTGATATGATTTCAAAATAAAAAGCCTGTTATCTAGGCTGTTATAAATTGGCCTTTTTTTCAGTCTGACTCTACTTGTAACAGATTTCTTATTACAAATTATATCATTCAGATGGTTCACAGTTTGTGTTTAAAAACATGCCGAAATGAGAGGAGTAAGAAAACAAGCAAACTAAAGAATGCAGGTCATGGTTTAATGGTTGCACTGAATAATGCATAACATAAAGAAACATTTTAATTTGGGTATCCTTAAAAGACTTTAGAGATGCATGTGATAATAGGCTTGTGACAGGCCGAGAGCAAGGTTGTGACTCAAAGGCAGGAAGCAATCAACTGAGTAAGTTTATTATAGAACACTCTCCTTTATATACAAAACCTCAAGGCAACAGGCTTTTTCATGTTCACAAAACAGACAATGTTACAGAGGAAAACCGGAGATATGATTATTCAGGTTCTTTTTAGTGCGAGGGAAGAGCGCAGATATAAGCATAATATATACAAAATAATTTATGTATGATCGTGTGACACACGGTTGGTACATGGCTCCCCCCCTAAAAATGACATACTGTACATGTTAAATAGGGCGCCCTGATCTAGAGAGGTGAACTGTAGGCGGGTCATCTGGCAGAAGATAAGCAGGTTTTAGACGATCAATGGAGACCCAGTCTTCTTTGCCAGGAATGTTTAGCAGGAATGCTTTCGGACTGCGTCTGATCACAAGGAAAGGGCCCGTGTAAGGGGGCGTTAGCGGTGGCTTGGTAGTGTCGTTGCGCAGGAAGACGTGCGTTGCAGAGTGCAAGTCCGTTGGTATGTGATGCTTTGCTGGGGGCTTGTAAATCTGGCGGCACGGAGTAAATTTTCCCATGACGTGACGTATGCGCTCGAGATCGTCGGAGGAGGTTGTAGAAGGAAAATATTCGGCAGGGACGACCAACGGGTCGCCATACACCATTTCAGCTGCCGAAACGTCGAGGGCGTCTTTAGGAGTGGTCCTTAGTCCCAGGAGGACCCAGGGAAGCTGAGTAAACCAGTTGCAATCCTTGCAGTGGGACATCAAAGCTGCTTTGAGGGTGCAATGAAAACATTCAACCATTCCATTGGCATCAGGGTTGTAGGCCATTGTCTGATGTAGGGTGATGCCCAGGAGATTCGCTAATGATGTCCACAATTGAGAGGTGAAAGTGATTCCCCTGTCAGAAGTAATATGCTCAGGGATACCAAATCTTGAAATCCATCCAGAGAGTAAGGCAGATGTACATGAGGCGGACGTTTCAGATTCCATGGGAATGGCTTTAGGCCAACGAGTGGAGCGGTCAATGACGGTAAACAGGTAACGATGTCCTTGTGATGTGGGTAGGGGGCCTACAACGTCGACGTGAATGTGTGCGAAACGACGCTGAGGTTGAGGGAAGGTGCCCACTCCTGAATCCGTGTGTCGATGTACTTTGGAAGTTTGGCAAGAAGTATAGGCGCGGACCCAATCCTTAGCATCCTTAGAAATGCCGTGCCAAATGAACTTTGCCTTCAGCAGCTGTGCAGTAGAACGGCACGAGGGATGTGAAAGGCCGTGAATGAAATCAAACACCTGCCGTCGCATGGGAGCAGGAATCCAAGGTCGCGGTCTACCAGTACTGACGTCACAGAGAAGGGTGGTGTTGGAGTCGTCGAGGGGGAAGTCTTCCCAATGGAGGGACGTACAGGATGTCCTACATGCTTGATACTCTGGATCCTGTCGTTGGGCTTCAGCCAGGGCGTTGTAATCCAATCCCAGTTGAACGGCAGCCAACGTGTTTCTTGACAGGGCATCAGAAAAGGGATTCATTTTCCCAGGGACGTATTGAAGGGTGCAATTGTATTCAGCCAGGGCAGAGAGATGTCAGCGTTGACGGGCGGACCAGGCGTCAGACTGTCGAGTGAAGGCGTGCACCAGAGGCACGTGGTCTGTGCGAATGACGAAGGGCGTACCTTCTAAGAAATGGCGAAAGTGATGGACAGCCAAGTGCACCGCCAGTAATTCTCGATCGAAGGTAGAATAACCCGATTCTGCCTTGGACAGTTTTTTGCTGAAGAAGGCCAATGGGTGGGGCGAGCCGTTGACCACCTGCTCGAGTACTGCACCAATAGCGATGTCGCTGGCATCGGTGGAGAGAAGGAGAGGGGCATGTGGGATAGGAAAAGTGAGAGCCGCAGCAGTTGATAGGGCTTTTTTGCATTGCAGAAGGCTGCTTCTTGAAGGGGACCCCACTTCAGGTCCTTTGGCTTGCCCTTGAGGGAGGCGTAGAGGGGAACAAGAGTGGTATCAATGGCTGGCAGGAAACGGTGATAATAGTTGATCATGCCAAGAATTCCTGCAGAGCTTTGACGGTCGAGGGCGCGGGGAAGTTCTGAACGGCTGCTACCTTCTCAGGGAGGGGATAGACTCCTTCAGGAGTGATGCGATGCCCTAAGAACGACACTTAGTTGGCGCCAAAGGTACACTTGTCGTACCAGACTACAAGGCCGTTTTGTTGCAGGCGGTCGAGCACGATGCGCAGGTGAAGGAGGTGTTCCTCTTTTGAGGAAGAGAACACAAGTATGTCGTCCACATAACATACACAGAAAGGGAGGTCCCCTAAGATGCCATCCATGAGATGTTGAAACGTGGCCCCAGCATTACGAAGGCCAAAACAGAAGTAATTGAAGGTGTATGTACCAAACATAGTGGTGATGGGGGTCTTGGGGATGTCTTCTGGGTTCATAGGCACCTGATAATACCCCTTCAGGAGGTCAAGCGTAGAGAAAACCTTCGCTTTGTGCAGCTAGGAGGTCACGTCGGCAATGTTTGGGAAGGGGTAGTGATCCGGTTCTGTTTGCATGTTCAGGCGCCTGTAATTCCTGCACGGACGGAGGGAGCCATCTTTCTTCAGAACGATGTGTAAGGGTGACGACCATGGGCTGGAGGCCTTTTGGCAAAGGCCCATTTCCTCCATTTCAGCGAACGTCTGTTTGGCAGCTGCCAATCGTTCCGGTGCCAGACGTCTGAATTTTGCGAAGACTGGGGGGTCCCGTCGTCTTGATATGGTGATAAATACCGTGGTTGGCAGGAACCGTAGGCGTTTGGCGAAGTTCTGGACGGAAAACTTCCGGGTACGACGTGAGGAGGTGGGCGTAGGCATCCGTGAGTGCGTTGATGTGGAGAGCGAGGTTAGAGGGGGCGGGTTGAAGAGGTGTCGACAAGTACGAGTCTGCATTGACCAATCGTCGGTGGGCGACATCGACCAGAAGGTGGAAATGAGAGAGGAAATCCGCACCGAGGATTGGCAATGTGACGTCAGCAAAGAGAAACTTCCAATTGATTTTACCGTTTCCGAACGATAATGTGAGGTTCTCGTAACCGTAGGTGGGTATCGCAGATCCATTGGCAGCTACCAAGCGGACGTCGGCAGATGTAGACAGACTACGTCATGTCTTGAAGAGTTTCCTTGGCAAAAGAGAACGACAAGCACCCGTGTCTACCAAAAATCGCACGCCCGTTCCTGCATCCTGTAAAAAGAAAAGATTAGAAACACGGGAGGCCACCGCCACGAGCGATGGCCTACTTACACGTCTTTTGGCAACTGACAATCTTTGGCACATTTTTTCGCGGTTGCCCCGAATCTGAAGTGGTAGTAGCAAAACTGCGGCGGATGGGAGGTATTATGTGGCTGTAGAAGTTGTTTGTTGGGGCGCGAGCGATTGGTGGGTGGTGGGTGGCTTTGTCGCCGCTTCAGCACGTCACGGGGTAGGCGTGTATGTCCTACGGCATTCATGTCAGCTTCAGTTGACGTTGAATAGGCATCCTCTTCGTCAGGGGTGGAGGCGTTGATGGAGGTCTGGAAGTGGCTGTCCATAAGGGCGTCGGCTTTGGTCATTACGTCCTTTACGGGTAAACTATTGACATCGGGTATGGCAGCGCGTATCGGTCCGGGTAAACGGCGTACCCAAAGGGCACGAAGTAGGTTCACCTCACGAGGAGAGCTGTCTGTGGCAGGTTGAAGGCGAGCGATACTGGTCATTTCCCTGAGGGCAAGCGAAGCCCTTTGGTCCCCCAACTGTTGTTGCGAGAGCTGAAAAAGCTTTGCTATACGGGCGGCTGGCGACGGCGAGTACTGCTGCAGAAGGTATGTTTTGAGGGTGCCATACTCTATTGGGGGTGTCTCCTTGTTCACAAAGCCAGTCGGATATTTCTGGGAAGGTGTCCTCGGGTATCACCGCGAGAACATAATCTGCTTTGG
>NC_090733.1:53885385-53910385 GCF_036898095.1 Palaemon carinicauda
ATCCAATCACCAGTGTTTGAATTGGTATTCGCTCGTACCACTGTTACAGAAAAGGAGTAAGAGTTGTTTCAAGTTAGTCTTAAGAATAATCATCCACTTTTGTTTTGAGTGCACTTAAGAGACCTTTGGATATTTAGTGTTTTATATATTGCTTGTGGGAGTTACATATCTGTCTCAGAGTTCGGGTATTAATATTTCCACGTGTAACAGATTTAATGTAAAAGCAAACAGGTGAGTTTGGAACTAGAGATGATGTTTAGCTTACCAGCCATAATATATATAATATTATATGTTTGGTTCCCAGACATGAGACCATCTTATAATATATTTTTGGTGCCCAAACCCTTGGGATCGAGCGAGTTTGTTTTAAATATTGGTGATAACAGGCCCACGTTTTTATTAAAGATTTGAATAGTACAGTGTTGATAGGATTTTGTAAATTGTTAGGATAGATTTTTTGGAGAGGTATAGAGTTATCTGTTAAAGAGCAATATGGCATATTTTAATATCCAAGAGTTTTTTAATAACCCAAATGTTCGGGAATTGTCAGAAGCTAATGTAACTAAAGCTCAGTGACTCTTAATCTTAATTGCATGTGGTGGCCATGCAACGAGTGGGATGATTAAAGCCCAAATCAAGTGGTGTCTAGCCTTAGAAGAGTTGATAAACTCGCGAAAGTTGTCGGAAGGCAATACTATGGCGGCTTGTGAAATGTTGGAGGAATCTGAGGAAGAATTTTTAGCGAAGCAAGGACCAGTTGACCCACAAACTGAAAGCATGAAAGCGGATAGGGATGTTGAGGCTGAAATTCAACGAATTGCAGCGGAGGAGAATTTTCTTAAGTTGAAGATGATGGCAGGAGAAGAAAGAGAGAGAAGATGGGAAGAATATGGAAGGAAGATGGGAAGAAAGATAGAAAGAAATGGAAGCAAGACGGGAAGAAAGAGAGAAAGAAATGGAAGCAAGACAAGAAGAAAGACAGGCAGATGAAGCACGACATGCAAAGGAAATGGAAGCAAGATGGAAAGAAAGAGAGGCAGAATGAGACAAAAAAGAATGAAAAGAAGCCTGAAAGATGGCAAGACATGCGAGGGAGATGGAAGTAAGGGAAATCACAAGATGAGAAGAAAAAGAGAGAAGACAGGAAGAAAAAGAGATGGGAGAAGCGAGGCATGCACGGTAGTTGGAGCTGTTGAATGCTCGTGCACAGTCGATAACGCAGACAGAGGTGACTCTTGCTATGCACGAACTCCTGTTTAATGTGCCGGATGCCCAGAAGTTAATTCCAAGGTTCACAGAGGACCCTCAAGATGAGTTCTTCAATAATTTTGAAACGGATGGATCGACGATGAAATGGTCAGAAGATAAATGGTCTGGGTTATTTCAGAGTGTATTGATTGGGAAAGGCCACCATGAATACCTTTCCTTACCTCATGACCAGAAAGAGGAGTATCAAGAAGTGAAGAGGACCACACAAGTGTATCATATAACCCCTGAATATTATAATGAAAGGTTCCAAAGTTTGAGGAAGGATGAGAAAAGGACTTTCCTGGATTACGCTTATAAAGTAAAACGGTGTTTTAAAAGATGGACAGAGGCTGATAATGTGTGGGAGGTACCTGAATTAGAAAAAATTAACAATACTAGAACAATATCTACGAGGAATTTCTGAACATATCCGATGGTACTTTAGAGAGAGAGGTGAAGATTCTTGATAGAGCCGCTTCGCTGAGCAAAGATTATAATATTATCTGTCGTAAACCCTCTTTGGGCATGAAGTTTCAACCGTCTCTCCTACCAAGTGTCAAATATTCGCCGAACCATGGAAACCAGTTCAGTAATAACTACGTGAACCAGTTCAACAGTTACAGTGGAGGTAGCACTGGAACTGTTCCTAAGCAGAATGTGATTGTACCACAGCAACAATCGTCGAATCCTCCTCCTTCAAGTATCATGAAAGAAGCGCAGAAGGTTAATATTGTCTTTGTTAAGTATGGCAGCAGAGGCCATATCATTAAGGAGTGTTGGTCAAACCAACTGAAAGCAGTCACTCAAGTGATTAAGGATAATTTGACTTCCCAGAATGAGAAGACGAAGAAACAATAGGGAAAGGTCAAAGAGGAAAATAAACCAGCCAACGTTTACACGATGAAGAGGACAAACCCAAACAGTGTGGATACCTTTAAACCATATATTTATGAATGTATGTTAGCAGTAATAGACGGGACTGAGCGAACCCCGGTCAGGATATTGCGCGACATGTTGTAACCATAGTGTGGTGGTACGAAGTCTTACGTAAGCTGTTTGAGAGGGTTATGTGATTCGTGCGAGATGTGAACAAGGGTTTATGTAATGTTCTTTTATAATATTTATAAATTATTGCGTCATGTTTGAGAGAAAATACACAATTCTTATTTTGTGCCATGTGCTTTGGAATATTCCCGAACATCCTAGTGTTTCAATGTTATCTTTTTTTTTATTTCCGAGAACGGAGGCTGGGCGGTGCTGGCTTGGGAGGGTTGACGTAGAGCAGAGTTGTTTCTCCTGTTTGATACGTGATAGTTGGAAACTTTGGCGTCGCTGTTATGCCAACACCCCTCCCTACCAGAACTATTAGAATCTTCTGGAAGTAGCTAAGTTTCATATAAAGGTGACCGCAGGGTTGCATAGAGCAAATAGAGAATTCCAGCCTTAAGTCATAGCTATCTCCCCATCTCTCTCATACACAATGCAGCATATTGTTTTAAAAGTGCTCAGTGAAATATCAAAATTTTGGTGCGACGGGTTTTTGTAAACATAGTGAGTAATTATAAAAATTCTCTTAGAGTTTTTGTAACTGGCCTTGTAGTAAGGTGAAAGGTATTTGTATCGTGATCCAGTTATCTATTTTTATTAAGCATCAAACTTGAATATTGTTTTTAGATTTAATTTCAAGTGGTGTTATTTATATAGAATATATACCCCTTTTAAAGAATCGAAGTAAGAGTTGCTTTGAATAAGTCTTAAGAATAAATACCCAGTTTAGTTTTGAGTGTACTTAGAGACCTTTGATATTCAATGTTTTATATATTACTGTCTGGGAGTTATATAACTGTCTCAGACTTCGGGTATTAATGTTTCCAAGCGTAACAGATTTAATGTAAAAGAAAACAGGTGAGTTTGAAACAATAGAGGTTTTTTAGCTTGGCAGCCATAATACACATAATATTACATGTTTGGTTCCCAGACACGAGACCATTTTTTAATAATATATATAAATAAACACATATGCACTTGTATTTGTGTGTGCGTAATGAAATTTCATAACCGATGTGTGTATGTTTCATAGTAGTGTTGGCATATGTTATGGATAAGATAACTGTATTTCTTATATAATAGTAGTAAGAAAAGATGTTCTAATCATGAATTAATCAATTACCAGTGACATAAATATTAGGCCAATATTCCATCCCCGAACTATAATACTACACACGTTTCAATTGGGCTTAAATTACATTACTGTTTGGTCAATTAAAATACTTATTCGAGGGTTGTAACTGAATCCATCCCCTCACCTGGCTGCTGGTGGTAATTGACTTTAAGACTGGCCAACTTTTATCCGTTAAGGACGTGGAATCGCCATAGGTTGCAAAGTCATTATTATAACTCCAAAAATCCTGATTTTATTGTTAGCTAGTTAATAGAACATCGATATCTCTCAAGTAGCTGTGAACGTAAGACTTGATGACATACCCACCTATGTCCTTATTGATCAGGTTATTTTACGACTCCGTGCTTTTCCTTGCAGGTTTGGTTTCTTGTACCTTGTGTGGCAAAACCTCAGGCAAATTCTTTCCCTGATTTTATAGTCAGATAATTAATCACTATTGGAAATAATCCTCTGCAGAATGTTACTTATTTTAAGTAGTACTGCAAAATAAATCCACATCGATCTTTTCGACCATTACTGCTCAGCTCTTTTTTTTTTCTTTTAAGATATCACACCTAACGATATTAACATGGAGAGTGCGTCTCTTCTCATAATAAAAGAGCTCCAATTTATTTTCAATTCGCGTAGTAAGTGTTCTGTCAATGCGAAGTATCTCTACAATTGTTTGGAACGGTTAAGGTAAATTGCATTAACACATTTCTCTTGATAATAATATCCATGCTTTTGGAGTAGGAATTAATATTTTTGTAATTTGTAATAAAGTGATACAAAATTTGAAGGTTTTCTTCTTATTATTGTTTGGTGTACAAATTAGTTTTCAATCGGCTTGAAATTCACTTGAGTGTATTTTTAATGTATATCAGCCCTGCCATAGGAAAAGTGACCATCGGTTATAAACCTTCACTACACATAAAAAAGAAAAAAAACTCATATCATATATCGTAGGTGCTAAATCTTTGTAATAGTCTTGGTTACTATCTGAATGTCCGACAAAACAACAGGATCAATATAATTTATTTATTGTTAGAGAGAAAAGCATTAAGTGAAAAAGAAATCTGTAAGGGATGAATGTAGTTTGCCATAACAGAATCCTGAGATATTTATGCAACATTTAGGTAAAATAGATTAAATAAAAAATGCAATATAAATAAAACTGATTTTATTATTTAGAAAGTTAACCAACTTTAGTTTGAACTATGATTGAAAAAGGAGATGCTCTAAATTTGTGATGGATTTCATGCATTCTATGTTGAAAAGAATTACGTGAAATATCCATCTGCATTCAAAGTAAAAACAAAGAAGAAAAAATCAATGAAAAAATTTATATTTCCAATAATAGTTGACTCTCTCTCTCTCTCTCTCTCTCTCTCTCTCTCTCTCTCTCTCTCTCTCTCTCTCTCTCTCTCTCTCTCTCTCTCTCTCTCTCTCTTCGCATTTATACATGTATGTGCGCGTTATTCATTCCTCAATGTAATTCATTAATTTTGTCTTTTTCTTTGCCATTGCAGCCTGACAGAATATAAAGGGTCCTTGATATAGTTGTCTTTGTAATTTGGATCTTACCATTGTCTGGGAATATTACAGATGGACGTCATGCTTCAGGTTTAAAAACAATGACACTTAAATTAAGAAAAGGAAGGGTAATGGTATTGGTGATATTGATAATATTCGTAATGATAGTATACCGATGAATTTCAAGAAATGTGAGAGTAAAGCTGTGCTTGACAATACCCTTTCAAATGTGCAGTGTTGAAATTAGTTATCTTATATGTTCTACATATTAGAGGTAATGTTATACTAGTAAGTGCATCCTCTTTAGAAATATCTTACAAACTTAAGATTACTTTAAATAATTCACTTATATATCGAGTAGATGTTACAACATGAGGAAACTCGACATCAAATATGATTCCCCAATAGTATGAAATATTACAATCATAACATTCTACGAGTCACCGCCCATTTCAGCTGGGAAAATTAAGAATAACTCGGTTCTTCACCAACACCGTAAAACCTAAATGTCAAACTTGGGAATTTGACTTGCCTCTCTAGCATGTTATATGACTTCCATTTCTTCAATAACAGGTCATATACTAAATAAATCAGCCAAATGACAAATATACAAATTATTCAATAAAAGTAATCCTAACTCATTTCCAATCACGCCTGCCTATTTTAACTGGATTTAGTTCAGGGGCCGGCATGAGTAGTTTATTAGAATATTTTAGAATATTAGTCACACTATCTACAATAGTTCATTATATCTTTCATTTGTTAACAGTGATGTTTTAGCGATATCTTACTAAACGTCATTTTCCTTCCAAAGTGTCCTCTTAATATTGATATCATAATTACAAACTTCAATTATTAGTTCTCCTTTTCTGTTAATGATTTCATTACGTATTTTCTAGAATGAATTATTCACTTGTTTCTTATATCACGAAGTTTTTCGTCATTTAAAAATTTTGGATATTTTCCATTCCTAAAATAAAGATCTATTTTGTTATAATTGTTTTCCCCATAATTCTTTGCTTTATATACCTGGCTGATTAGTATATTCATTTACAGTGACCCCCATTATCACCGAATTCCGACTGTATTACTTTGATATTAATGGGGAGTATGATTAATTAGACTGGTGCACCGCTATGCAAACAACATCTTTAAACGCGATACTAAATAAAGAAGATGGTGATTCGAATTACATTTTCAAATTTCAAACCAATGACCTAGTGTATGAGAAAAATGGTGAACTTTGGCGTTATGTTTCTAAAAAGCTATTTGTACCTAAGATTGCATGTTTGAAAAAATAAGCTATTTTAAGAAAACCAATGTGAATTAGAGTTTTAATACCTTTATGTATAAATATAACTAACATGAGTTTATCACTATTACGAAGATTACTTTTGATATACACAATGTAATTTGCAATAGACTTCCTAGTGATATGAAGTCCTTTTTTTTTTTTTTTTTTTTTTTTTTTGAGTTTAGACATTATAGTAAATAAAATTCAGGATTAAATTCCTGTAGCTCATACATAATGCAGTGTAAATTTATGACACCACAAGGTAATTGAAATTTATGATGACGATCTCGTTTCTCTGCTACCACAAAAAAAGGATTATCGTATTACCTTTGTGCCGTTATGAGCTAAAGTACAAGACAAACGTTGTCTTAAAGTCTTAAGCGTTGTGGTTTCGCCTAAACTCTCAAATATCGTGACGTAGAATATCAAGTAACTTGCTCTCTCTCTCTCTCTCTCTCTCTCTCTCTCTCTCTCTCTCTCTCTCTCTCTCTCTGCATATTGCAAGATACGTTATATTCTTTATATTCAAGAACACACTATAAAAGAATATTTAGTAGCGATGGCATATCGATAAATTTTGTGATATGATTCTGGACATTATTTTGCTTTTGAGCAGGATACAGAAACCTCTTTTGTTTAATATTTCGCAATTAAATGGTAAAAATAAGGAAATTGATTGTGAAGAATTTAATGAAAGCACAAAATGCAATTTCCTTAATGTTGATTTAAATTTATTTACTGAATATGTACCGCCAGAGAATAAGAAAAGGGTAGATGAAGAAGGGTTGTGCAGGAATTATTCTTTATATTATTGAGAACAAATCTGCAAAATCTACTTTTATGCGGAGACTATTAATCAAGAAAGCAAACTATTCTTAAAAACCTTTCCCACTTATAAAGAATAATTTAAGGATTCATTCACACGATTTTGCATTGCACGTTAGGCAAACTTCATTACAAGACTTTGAAGGGTGGATGGAATGGGCGGTGATGATATATGAAACAGAAAAAAAAAAAAAAAAAAAAAAAAAAAAAAAAAAAAAGACCATGGATCTGGTAAACAGTGCTACCAAATCTCACTTACCCTAATGATCTCTACTCCTTCACAGGAAAGATGCATGAAAGAAAACTGCATATCTACTCACAGGCCCTCGACTTACGCGTCCCACCCCAGTGCAGTCAAATATCATTGCTATGGTGAGCAGAAGGATTAAAATTAATATAAGGGACCATTATAATTGCTACACCATGAAATAACAACAAGAGGATCTGATGCAATGATTTTACGTAAATTTCTATATGGTTACGAATAAGATTTTAGAAAAGTGAATGAGGATCTTTTTATGGATGGTACAAGTACAACCTTTTATAACCATAAAGGTAAAATTTATGTGGGATAAAACCAAACACTGAAAGCCAGAATTCATTCATTAGGCATGTTGCTTTTGTAATCCTGGTCCTTCCACTGTCAGTGTTTCTAACCATAACACAGCACTGAGTTTTTTGGATCGATAATTCTCGTTTCTGACGTTCAGGTACTCATTACTGCTTCCCATAGGTTTCTGGTAACAATGTTTGGACGTCAAGTGTGTAAATGAAATGTTAAATTTGAGACATATCGATGCTAGATATGGTTAAACTTAATGTTTTATTACACGGTATTATAACTGTTAATAATAGTAGTATATAGGAAAGAACTATGAGTAAAGAAAATATGATAGTTCATTCACGAAATAATATATAAGACACTAAGTACGTAGTAAGATCTATAACTAATTGTAATATTCTTTTGAGAAACATGGTCGAAGGACTTTTAAAAGTCGATTTAGTATGTATCTAAAGAGTTAAAGAGATTGAGGATTTCGAATAGATATATTAGCTTCCTAAGAGTGATATTGTAACTTTATCGTCAAACATTTAGAGGATAAACAGTTATATAGCAGAATATTTTCCCATTGAGAGGTCAGTGAACCATTATACAGAATGTTGATAGTAATTTGAATGAGAGGGGTGTAGAATTACGAAATATTCTAATAATATCTTTAGTAAGATCTGGAAATTGAATTGCGATTGTAGTAAAGTCACATGAATCAATATATTAAAGCAAATAACAGCAGTTTTTTTCAGGAAAACCTTTTATTTTCGCAGAAAAGAGCCAAATTGTCACACGTACTACTTGTGGATTGTTGTTTCAACTAGAACGTTTAACCACCTAAATATTCAAAATGTCAGCCACTTTTCAAGATCGACACCATTGAATAAACCAAAATATTGCTCATTGCAGTAAAGATGCACAGACTTGTCTTATTTGAATTATCTTAGTTCCAAACCATACCCCTTTTACAATATATAATCAGAAATTGGGACCATGGACTTACTCATTGGCCTCCTTTAACCATCAGAATGGATGTCAACGAACAACCATGGCATACTGGATGACACTGCTGCTGTGTAATTCAGCAGTAGGTTCAGTATCACCTGAATAATTATTTAGTGTACCTGAATATTTAGATTAATGCTTATGATACTGTCTCCTAAGCCCAGCACCAGTTAGATGATGCTGTTAAATAAATGCTTAGCCTGAATTAGAAGGTTTGCTATCGTGGGAGGAATAAGCTTTGCATATAGTTACTTGGATGGTATACAGATTGCACAGGACTTAAAGGATACTGGATGAATGATCTGAGTAAGGTGTAGGTCAGATATTTTCACTCCTGACCCTAGTCATTTCCAATAACTTATTTTTACCCATTGTGATAAAGATGATAATCGAATAGACCACCGGTCTTGAGATACTGCTCACAAATAATTATCATATTGTGAAACCTTGAATACAATTCACCACTATGTCAAATTCAGATCCGGGAAAAGAAGAGTGAAAAGCTCAAGTCACCACGTATATATAACCCACAAAAACATTAATGCTACACTATGATTGGGACTCATTCCCTTCTTTCATGCAATTAATGAGATGCCTAATGTTCTGGACCCAGCCTGACTTGAAGATGATGGTGGAATTGAAAAAACTCTGAGGGGGAACTAGTTGCTGTATTACCAACACTGTCACCTTATATTCCATAACATGAAATAGGAGAGAACTAGAAAAATAAATAGTGTGCTCAGTCAGTAGAATAACAGATAAAGCCGCATGAAACCATTCTTGAACTTAAATATGTTTCATTTGTGATAACAATAATAATCTTTTGAACTCAGACAAGTTATGACGATGAGCCTCAATAATAGAATTCACAAATGTGTTGAAATTTTAAATGACAGAAAACATCATGCATGACTAAGGAGTAGAGATGATATTGCACAAGACCTCAAATACCAGGAGTTTATGAAGGCACTGGAAGGGAAAGAAGAATCCACCTTCAATGAACCAATCAAGAAGAAAATATTAGTATTATTAGACAGACACCAGGATCCGCTAACTCTTCAAAACAAAAAGGGCTAAAGGCAGACTGCTAACTGTTCAGCAAGCTGTTCATATCATGCTAGGGCAGAGAGTGTACTTAAAGGGGTTATTCTGTCATGAGACCAGTCACACCCCACTGTCCTTAGAAATACCACTTAACTAGAATTCTTGAAAGCCACACCACAACCCCCAAGGCAGGGCCACATGTCTATTCCGTCATCATAGAGGGTGCACCATTGCTGAACGGTCTGCCCTCAAGGAGTTCAAAGAGGTTTGGAGAGTACCCAGTTATATGAGCATACTTTACCAAGTAGAAGAAAAAAACAACAATATTGTGTTTGATGTCTACTGGCCATCTAGATTGAAAGCTGAAAGTAGATAAAAAATAAAAAGTAGGCCCAGACGAAGGATGACAAGGGAAAGAAAAATTTCCTCAAATGGGCAAAATTTCCTGAGAGAAAAGGATATTAAAACAGGTCTGTTAAATTTCAAGCTGACTGCATGAGTGATCACAACAAATGGGGTCATTAGGACCATGGAGAAAGAAGCTGTCAGTAACCACGCTATCAATCTGGCTAGGGTGGCACCACAGAGTCATGAAGAGGCTGGCCGGCAGATCTCTGTGCATGCCTGGCATGTAACAGAAGTAGACATCAAATTAATCATGGTCAAAGCCAGAGACACACGTCATCATTGTAGTCAGTGTTCTGTATGTCCTTCAGGAGCTAAGCCTGCAGTAGTTGTGGATTGCCTTTAGCCAAGGACAGAACCTGAAGTGTGGTCATGTACATAACATGTGTTGTACTCTTGCAGTAGAGATTTAAGGCGTGCTCATCTTCTGTGCTTTCACTGGCTGTGATGATTCACTGTTCAATGCAAAGGGATTAATTCTGCTGACCAAACCTTGGATGTTTGTGATTAAGATTAAGGTGTCTTCAACAAACTTAGCCAGTAGTCACTGGTAATGAATGATGAAGACCTGGAAACATTGGAGAAGTTCTTGGTCATGATGTGCGATGGATCCAGCATAGTTGAAGGTCTTGATGATAGAATGCTGGAGTTGTTTGCTCAGAAGCAGAGGCCATGCAAAGCCACTTCTCCAACCCGGGTAGTGCTGAAGCAACATTTGAAGCATTCTGCATATCAGGCGGAATGCATCTGGAGTCAATCAACAATCCGTTAACAAGAAACACAGACTCTTGCCAACTGGGGCTGGACCAAAAAGATCTGCGACAGACCGTTTGAACAGAGGTCCCACTCATTGTAGAGTCGCCAGCAGCTGTCTAAGTGTGGAAAAATTCGGAATACTGCAGCCAATGAAAATGTTACTGCTCTGCTCTGACATGCTTGGAAATATGCATTGGCAGATTCGAGTTTTAGAAGCGTTGTAACATACTCATCCAAGCATCAATACAATATGTGGCAATAAAATATAAGCCTACTGTTTCCATGTACGCTACATCCAATAATATTTTTGACAGACGATGCCTATGATACAAGCAATTTTTACCCCAAATGTGATTCTGGGACTGACATTATGCGACAAGGAAGCTAGTGAGTAGGTACATAGTTCCTAATTCGAATTCTGCATAGTGAAAAATGTATGATTTGTCATCAAGATAATTAAAATAAGACGATTCATTGCGATTTTATTGTGGAATATTATATTTTTGTAAATTCAATAGCGTCCATCTTGTAAAATTGCCACCAACTTGAATATTTAGGTAGCAAACGGATTTTACCAAAAGAGCAATCCCCAATAAGTATGTATGCCAAGCTGGGCGCTTGTGTCTAGAAAAGAGATTGATGTAGTTATCTGCTCCCATTATTAGAGAAAGCATGGAAAAGAATTAAAGAGGAAGAGCAAGCAAGGACAAAACTAAATTATGATAAAACTTTTATATCTGGAAAAACAAAAGTGCATGGTCAGTTAGTGGTAGGAAGAATATTTTAGGTATTCTAAATATACTTGTTGTGATGTTTGCCAAAGATTTTAATGGGAAGGCAAAGGGAAATTTTATTCTATGGACCCCTTCCAGGGTATGAGAATTACAAATTTATAAATATATATATATATATATATATATATATATATATATATATATATATATATATATATATACTACATCACAATTAAAAAAATTAAGAGACCAAAAGATGACAATTACATCTATGTACACATATAATGTATTTAGCCAGTACATATCTAAGGCATAAAAAGGTACACTGACAAAGAAAGGTATAGCTAGAAAAATAACATCTTAAAATTATGAAAATTTTAGAAAGTCTTAAATCTAGAATAAGGCCATTTTAAGTTTGAAAAATTTTGCAAGTTTTTCTTAATTCTTTAGTACTACTTCTATTGAGTAGCAGATTAAATTCAAAAGTGTTAGGTCTTTTAAAATAATATGGACTGCGGTATCTCTCATATTTCTCTAATCAGAGGACAAACTAAAACACAATGGTATTCATACCCAACTTCATTGATGTTACATAGTCTGCAGGGGTTGTAGGACAATTGGATATATCTAGAAAAAAATGTATTTTGAGTTACGTATGTAACTTATAATCAGTGACATTGCTGCTGTTTAAGATATTAATCATTATTATTATGAAATTTATATATAAAAGTGGTGAATGTATTTTTTTAATCCCTATGCTAGAAACGTTTGGAATATATACACACACACACACACACATATATATATATATATATATATATATATATATATATGCACACACACACATATATATATATATATATATATATATATATATATATATATATATATATATATATATATGTATATATATATATATATATATATATATATATATGTGTGTATATATATATATATATGTATATATATATATATATATATATGTATATATATATATATACATATATAAATATGCACACACACACACACACACACACATATATATATATATATATATATATATATATATATATATATATATATATATATACATATATATATATACATATACATGTTTATATACATAAATATATATATACATATATATATATATATATATATATATAAATATATACAGTATATATATGTATATATATATATATATATATATATATATATATATATATATATATATATATATATATATATATATACATATATATAAAATAAAAAGGAGGACGAATAGTCTGGACAACATCTTTCAATTTATTGGTGCCGACGTTTCAGGACTCATCCCATTATCAAGGCTAAAATGGACATATAAAACATTATAAGCAAAACTCAGTAAAAATATATAAAATACAAAAAAAAGACAGTCAAAATTAAAATTGAAATTATAAACACAGTTACAAGTAAAATATGGAGATAAAAATATTAACTAAGAGAAAAGTATCTTAAAATTAAATATACAAAAATCAAAATTGTCTAAGGAGACCAACCTGTCTGGAACAGACTAGAGTACTGAGTGACTATCTGAAGGACAGTACTCAGGAGGAAAATTCTAAATTTGCCAGCTTAAGCGATGTGGAGGGGGACAGAGGATAATTGGCTGTTTAGTTTAGGAGCCTTTTCTTTAATCATTAACGATTCCAATACTAGCAGAGAGGAGTTATTTGGCGCTTGAGCTATGATTTCAAAGTTTTTATATGCAATGTTGGTCTTGCATTTACTTGCATGTTCTCTGATGGTTGAGAATTCTTTGGTTTTGAGCGCACATCTAGTTCTATGACTCACTCCCCGATGCGCATCTATGCGAACTTTCAGCAATCTTTTTGTGGAACCCACATAATTTCCGAGATTACATCTCGGACAAGTAAACATATAAACCACTGAAGAACGCATTAGGTCGGGGAGAAAATCCTTAATTCTAAACATAGATCCCACTGTCAGGGGATTCTTAAAAATAAGTTTAAAATCTAGACTTGGAAAATTGTTTAAAATGACCTTTTTAATTTGTTTCCCATATTTTCCGTTATTAATAAAAGGCAAAGAGGCATAGAAAATCATTTTTGGTACTGTAGGAACTTGGAAGTTTAGGTTGGTAATGTTTGGTCAGAAATTTGTTAACTAATCTATAAAATATTTTAGTTGGAAAACAGTTATCCTTGAAATGCTGCTTCAAAAAGACTATTTCATTATGAAAGGATGTCCAGTCAGACGAAAGGTAAAAGGCCCTGCAGATCAGGGTTGTTACGGCATTTAACTTAAAATTATAAAAGCAAAAGCTAAAAAAATTGGTGCCTAAACCAGTGAACGTCTTTTTTCTAAATACGCTTGTTTCTAGACGTGTCTGCCCTCTTGAGATGTTAATGTCAAGATATGGTAACTTGTTATTTTCTTCTTCCTCAATAGTGAACTTGATGTTTGGATGAACGTTATTGCTGAAATCTAAAAATATAGCAGCATGTTCCTTTTGCTTGAAAGTAGCTAACGTATCATCTACGTAGCGTTTATAAAATATAGGTCTAAATAGCAAAGGACATTGGTCTAAAAACTGCTCCTCAAGGTGACACATAAAAATATTGGCGAAGGTGGGCCCAAGAGGGCTACCCATAGCCATACAATCAAGTTGTTTAAACAACTTGCCATCAAAAATAAAATGAGTGTCAATCACTGCAAGTTCAAGTAATTTTTTAAAATCAGACTTATTAAAACCGTGATATAAGTCGTTTGGAAAAATAAAAAGTTTATTTAAAATTATTTCAATGGTTTCTTGCAAGGGCACGTTCGTAAAAAGTGATTCAACATCATAGCTAACCATATAATTACATTTGTTTTGAGTGGTGATTTCAGGTATCAGAGAGGCAGAATTGGGCAGCGTATATTCATTTGAGGTAAGTGGTTGTAAAAGAGGCACAAGAAATTTGGCAATATTAAAATTTGGTGAATTATAAGCAGCTAAAATAGGTCTGAGTGGAACATTTTCTTTATGAATCTTAGGTAAACCATACAATATACCATAAGAGGAACCAGAGGAAAATAGGTCTAAATATACCTGTTCAGTAATGGTACTATTATCCTTTAGTTTTTTCAGTGTTCGGTTAATTTTGTCTTCCATTTTAAAAATCGGATTAAACTGAGGAAGACCCAAGTTTTTTATATGTTCCACTCAGACCTATTTTAGCTGCTTATAATTCACCAAATTTTAATATTGCCAAATTTCTTGTGCCTCTTTTACAACCACTTACCTCAAATGAATATACGCTGCCCAATTCTGCCTCTCTGATACCTGAAATCACCACTCAAAACAAATGTAATTATATGGTTAGCTATGATGTTGAATCACTTTTTACGAACGTGCCCTTGCAAGAAACCATTGAAATAATTTTAAATAAACTTTTTATTTTTCCAAACGACTTATATCACGGTTTTAATAAGTCTGATTTTAAAAAATTACTTGAACTTGCAGTGATTGACACTCATTTTATTTTTGATGGCAAGTTGTTTAAACAACTTGATTGTATGGCTATGGGTAGCCCTCTTGGGCCCACCTTCGCCAATATTTTTATGTGTCACCTTGAGGAGCAGTTTTTAGACCAATGTCCTTTGCTATTTAGACCTATATTCTATAAACGCTACGTAGATGATACGTTAGCTACTTTCAAGCAAAAGGAACATGCTGCTATATTTTTAGATTTCAGCAATAACGTTCATCCAAACATCAAGTTCACTATTGAGGAAGAAGAAAATAACAAGTTACCATATCTTGACATTAACATCTCAAGAGGGCAGACACGTCTAGAAACAAGCGTATTTAGAAAAAAGACGTTCACTGGTTTAGGCACCAATTTTTTTAGCTTTTGCTTTTATAATTTTATGTTAAATGCCGTAACAACCCTGATCTGCAGGGCCTTTTACCTTTCGTCTGACTGGACATCCTTTCATAATGAAATAGTCTTTTTGAAGCAGCATTTCAAGGATAACTGTTTTCCAACTAAAATATTTTATAGATTAGTTAACAAATTTCTGACCAAACATTACCAACCTAAACTTCCAAGTTCCTACAGTACCAAAAATGATTTTCTATGCCTCTTTGCCTTTTATTAATAACGGAAAATATGGGAAACAAATTAAAAAGGTCATTTTAAACAATTTTCCAAGTCTGGATTTTAAACTTATTTTTAAGAATCCCCTGACAGTGGGATCTATGTTTAGAATTAAGGATTTTCTCCCCGACCTAATGCGTTCTTCAGTGGTTTATATGTTTACTTGTCCGAGATGTAATCTCGGAAATTATGTGGGTTCCACAAAAAGATTGCTGAAAGTTCGCATAGATGCGCATCGGGGAGTGAGTCATAGAACTAGATGTGCGCTCAAAACCAAAGAATTCTCAACCATCAGAGAACATGCAAGTAAATGCAAGACCAACATTGCATATAAAAACTTTGAAATCATAGCTCAAGCGCCAAATAACTCCTCTCTGCTAGTATTGGAATCGTTAATGATTAAAGAAAAGGCTCCTAAACTAAACAGCCAATTATCCTCTGTCCCCCTCCACATCGCTTAAGCTGGCAAATTTAGAATTTTCCTCCTGAGTACTGTCCTTCAGATAGTCACTCAGTACTCTAGTCTGTTCCAGACAGGTTGGTCTCCTTAGACAATTTTGATTTTTGTATATTTAATTTTAAGATACTTTTCTCTTAGTTAATATTTTTATCTCCATATTTTACTTGTAACTGTGTTTATAATTTCAATTTTAATTTTGACTGTCTTTTTTTTTGTATTTTATATATTTTTACTGAGTTTTGCTTATAATGTTTTATATGTCCATTTTAGCCTTGATAATGGGATGAGTCCTGAAACGTCGGCACCAATAAATTGAAAGATGTTGTCCAGACTATTCGTCCTCCTTTTTATTTTATCTTTGAAGCTCGCCAGGAGCAACAACCTACCTCAATATATATATATATATATATATATATATATATATATATATATATATATATATATATTTAAATATATACAGTATATATATATATATGTATATACATATATATATATATATATATATATATATATATATATATATATATATATATATATATATATATATACAGGAGATAAATACTAATGAATTCGCCTTGGTGCTTTGTTGTGTATAAAGATGGTATGGCCTCTTGGATGGCTAAAAGACAAACAGACAAACTGATTATGTAGTTGTTCAACGTCACAGGAACGTGACGGAGTGGTACATAAAGTAGTCGTTTCTTGAATAATATCATACTACCACCCCCCACCCCCCAAAAAAAAAGCAAGGCACTACTAAATAAAGAAAAACAAACACATAATATGTGGTAATTAAACATAAAATACTTATGTAAAACAAAAAAGATTTTTATATATATATATATATATATATATATATATATATATATATATATATAATATATATATATATATATATATATATATATATATAAATTATATATATATATATATATATATATATATATATATATATATATATATATACAAATAAAAGCATATTCGCTGAAGAATTAAATTACTAATTATTATTCAATTGCAGTAGCGATATGCATAGTAGGAAAAAAAAATCTCGTGTCAATCATTAAGTAACAATCATTTATCCAGGTAGGGCACCTGGAGGCACGTGAGCTCCGTCTATGCAAAGGTGAAGTGCGGTCAGAATCAGGTGTTGGTGCAATGCCGTGACTCTCTCCTCTGGGTATGAAGGTGGACTTAACGGTGGCGCATATTTTAAATGACTTTGATTTCTCCTAATCATTCTGCCACTTCCATCCACTTTAATCACATACTGCCAATATGGATATCTCTCCATCACCTCACCCGATCTATCCCATTTTTTGGATGCAGTATTTTGGATAAGGACCTGATTTCCAACTCTCAGACATGGTAATTGTTTAGCATTTATATCATAAGATTCTCTATCCCTTTCACATATTTTACCATTGCCATTAATTTTTCCTTCAATGTCCCTTTGACATGGGAACTGAGTCTCGCAATTGCCTACCCAAAGCTAACTGTGCCGAAGAATTCTCACCATCCCTAAGAGGCGTGTTGTAGTACTGCATGAGTGCTTTTGCAGCTGAATCGGTGTCGAGACTCTCATATCCTCTCACATTGTCTCTTATCATACATTTGGCAGGGCGCGCAGCTGCCTCTGCCTGCCCATTAGACTGTGGGTATTGGGCAGATGAGATACGAAGTTTTACACTCAACCTTCTATAAAAGTCAATCATTTCTGCACTCGCCAAATTTGTTCCACCCTCTGTGGAAATTTCCTCAGGTGTAACATATTGGCAAAACAGCTTTCTCATAATAGGAATTATTTTCGACGATATTACTCCATTCACAAAGTAAGATATCTCAAGCCAGCCAGTCACTCTATCTGCATACGCTAAATAGAACTTATTGGCTACTTGGAAAAAATCAGCCTGTCTTTTGAAGTGGATATTCTGGTGGGTCTGAGGATATAAGGGGTTCTTGCTGTTGTGATGGAGAGTGTATATTACATGTTATACAGTTGGATCTTTGGAATTTAATATCTGCCTCCATTCCAGCCCAGTAAACAGACTGACAAGCCCTACGTAACATAGAATCCACACCTTAGTGACATGAATGTAAACTACTGGCTATTTTCTCTCTTAAACTTTGAGGAACCACCAAGCGAATATGTTCTTCACCAAAACATATGTCACTAACCCTCTAAAGTAACTGAGTTTTTCCCTAACTTGAAAGTAAGATTTCGATTCAGGTTAAAAAAAAATGTCTTGGTTTTTGGCCTATTTCCTTCACAAACTCTCTTCAAATAACAGCGGATAGTCTATGTTTTCTTTGGCAACTCTTTCTATTTCTTGGCTATCAAGAACTGTGATATCATTCACTATGACATATGATGATGCAATCACAGCTTCCAATCTTGCCATATCTATATCTTCTGCTTCCATAACATCGACATCGTGAGGTGTTGCCTTTATACTAGGGTAACGAGATAATGTGTGTGCAGCAGTGTTTCTCTTTACTGGAATATATATCATAGTAAATCTAAATTGGAGTGTTTTTCTTTTAATCTTAAAAGCCTAGGGTTATTAATGTGTTTTAATTTACGATCATCAAACAACTTAACTAAAAGTCGGTGATCTGTCACCAGTGTAAAGTTAGGACAACCCATCAAAAATAAATCCACCTTTTTTAAACACCAGACCACTGCTGCTGCTTCACCTTCAATCAGACCATAATTCAAGTGTTCTTTCGAGAGAGGCCTACTTCTGCATAAAACAAGTTTCCAACCCCCTGAACAACCAAAAAAGAAACCTCCTAAGATATTCATACACAAAATTGTTGTAACACAACAAATCCCATTCCTTCCTTAGCCCTGTCTGTCATAACAATAGTCGGGCGTGACTTATCATAATAAGCCAAACCTGAAGACACCATTTTACACAAATAAATTTTAGCATAATTGAACCTTGACTTCTAAACTTAATCCCAATATAAATATCTGTTTGTCCCCTTCTTTAACAGATCTGGGAATGGTACCATAATAGGTGCCGTTGGTACAAATGGTGCTAATTGATTTACAAGACCAAACCATGATCGAATATCAGATATTTTATTATTATTATTATTATTATTATTATTATTATTATTATTATTATTATTATTATTATTATTATTATTATTATTATTAATTGTTAAGCTACAGCCCTAGTTGGAAAAGCAGGATGCTATAAGCCCAAGGGCCCTAACAGGGAAAATAGCCCAGTGATGAAAATAAACAAGGAAAAATAAAATATTTTAAGAACAGTAACAACATTAAAATAAATATTTCCTATATAAACTATACAAACTTTAACAAAACAAGAGGAAGACGGTGGAAGACCATGGTACAGAGGATTTGGGATTACCCAAGACTAGAGAACAATGGTTTGATTTTGGAGTGTCCTTCTCCTAGAAGAGCTGCTTACCATAGCTATAGAGTATCTTCTACCCTTACCCAAAGGAGAGTAGCCACTCAACAATTACAGTGCAGTAGTTAACCCCTTGGATGAAGAAGAATTGTTTGGCAATATTAGTGTTGTCAGGTGTATAAGGAAAGAGGGGAATCTGTAAAGAATAGGCCAGACTATTCGGTGCATGTGTAGGCAAAGGGAAAGAATTGTAACCAGAGAGAAGGATCCTGTGTAGTACTGTCTGGCCAGTCAAAGGACCCCATAACTCTCTAGCTGTAGTACCTCAATGGGTGGCTGGTGCCCTGGGGAAACTTTTTACAGCACTTCACTTAATTTATCGTCTGATAGAAGATACTCATCGCATTCCAAGGTATAACATACAAAATCAACACCTCTGACAAAACTGAAATTTATCTGGATTTAATGTCACACCATTTTTTTCACTAGATTCGAGCAATTCAAAAGTATGCCAAAATGTCGCACTTATATTAGAATCATACACCAAAATATCAAACCGCATATTTAAATTTTCTAGATATGCCAATAGCAATATCATCAAATCTCTTTTTGTAAGCATCTGGTGCAGCACAGTTGTCCATTAAGGTGCGACAGTGTTTATATCTCCCCCAGGATGTTATGAATGTCGTAAGTTTGTTACTTTCTTCGTCTAACATAACTTCACTGAAACCCCAATGAGCTTCAGCTGTCGTTTTGAAGGTGTGAATTGGCACACTTGATACCAAATCAAAAGGAGCAAAGGTATGATGTGTTTCTCTTTTTCAACAACCATTTAATTTTATAAAATCTACAGTTCTTCTTGGGGTGCCATCTTTTTTACCAACAACCATCATATGAGAACACCTATCTGAAACTTCCCCTGTGGGGACTGGCTGCAATATACCTGCTCGTACATCCTCATCAATTTGATTTTTTACCTCATTTTCCCAATGCTTACGAATAGGAATAGGTGTATGGCAAGCATACGGTACAGCAACTCATCACCGGAAAAGGTCTATTATTTACATTAAATGTGATACTAGAAAAAAGTTCTAACAACCATTGCCTCAATAAGGGAACACTGGACTCAATAGGAGGGTGTGGCAACTCATTAGGTCTCACAGTATAAAGGATTTGGTTTGAATATTCATGACATTCGATAGAACTCACCACATGATTAGAGAAATGAGGGTCTACCAATTCCAGAGATATGCAAGCACTCAATGAAAGAAATAATTTACTATTTCCCATCACAGAAAAACATATTCTCAATGGTTGACTTAACCCAACTCTGAATTTTAACACGACAACTACCCAATACTTTCATCAAACCACCTGCTGTATATTGAATCTTTACAACTGATTTCTTCAGTTTATTTAAATCGAAACCAAAACTTCTAGCATGCCATAAACCTGCAATACATACCCTGTCAGCAACTGCCTGCAGTACACCTGATTTACTTATTTTCAATACATAATACATGTACATTCAACACTGGTTGTGTTCATGAAGATGCTCCCACATGCAACATATTACTACTTCTATTGTCAGTTACCTTTTCATTGACATTAATTGAAGATTGTAGATTAACATTACATGAACAATCGGTGCTTTAATGAACACTATTGCGACATTGCCAATAGTTGTTGTGTCTGGTGGGTTTGTGCCAGATGCATAATGATGCACGTTGACCGTATCGCTGTTGATCCTACTTTTGCATAAATTGGAGAAATGACTGGTGTTTCCACAGGAAAAACAACTTGCGCTACTTGCTGGACAATTCTGACGTCCTCTTAAATGTTGTGTACCACAAAATTCAAGTATTTTTTTTTTTTTACTTTTAACCTTATTTGATAATATCACCTTTCTGTTTTCTATAATTCGTTTTGACTACTGCAACACTCTCAGGGGTGACAGTTGGTTTAGTGGCACCCTAGCCTGATGCCGTACGTCCCCTCGTCGAAGCGATACCTCACATTCATCTTCAGTTTCTTTAAATGACTCATGTTTAATCATAAGCTTCCCGACTGTGTCATACTTTTAAAACTTTTGCAATATATCTTGTTTCAACCTAATTTATGTAACAAAATAGAATCACTCTATTCCCTGTCGCCACTAGGGCACTGAAACCCACAATCAATTGCCTTTTGCTGACAAGATATACGTAATCTTTTGTATATTCACTTAAACCTTGCATTCTGTTAAAAAATTTAACCCATAAGACGGCTTTGTTTATTGTCTTTATTGTTATCTTCAAGATAGCCTTGACTTCTTCCTTCCTGTCAAGAGCAGCCCATCGATCCGGAAGGGAACTGTGCATCAATAGCTTGTCGTACGTTGTCCTCGCAATTCCGCCTGATGTTCAACACCATCTCGCCACATGGTATTCTACTAAGTTTGATCCAGGTTTCCATGAACCGTTTCCATTCTCTAAAGGCAGCTATTGACATTATATATGTGCACTTCTTTGGTGTAATGAATGTATTAAACCTTTCTCTTGGAGCCCCTGTATTGCTAATATTTGAAAATAAGGCTCTTCCAACTGCCTCTGCAATTGGACCAAAGCTGGTGTCTGTCCTTCCAGGAGTACCCCATTGAAGTCGACCTTATCTCGATGCCCATGGGGTGGTCCCAGGAAACGACCTTG
The DNA here is from genome assembly GCF_036898095.1 of Palaemon carinicauda. Taxonomy (NCBI): domain Eukaryota; kingdom Metazoa; phylum Arthropoda; class Malacostraca; order Decapoda; family Palaemonidae; genus Palaemon; species Palaemon carinicauda. Next base: position 53,907,619 of record NC_090733.1, read on the forward strand.
CAAATCTTCTCATTCTGTAGTAAGTTAGGCACCAATCAATGTGCCATGTAGGAGAATTACTAATGATTTCATATTGTGTATAAAGGCAGTACAGCCTTTTGGATGGCTACAAACAGACTAACTAATTATGTGGTTGTTCAGTGCCAAAGTAACATCGTGGAGTGATACATAATGTAGTGCTTGCTTGAATAACATCCTTCGATACATTTATATATATATATATATATATATATATATATATATATACATATATATATATATATATATATATACATATATATATATATATATATATATATATATATATATATATATATATATATATATATACATATATATATATATATATATATATATATATAGATAGATAGATAGATAGATAGATAGATATAGATATATATATATATATATATATATATATATATATATATATATATATATATATATATGTATATATATATATATATATATATATATATATATACATATAACGTGCTAGGCAGTATATCTTAGCAATCAATGTTATGTTTGCCATCAGTTATATTCGTATAAGCGAATGATGAGAGCTTTGGATTTGGAGGAAATGCCCCTCTAAATCTCAATGAAGTCACTAACAGTAGGGTGACAGATTGGGTTTAAGGTGATGGACAAACTGTCTCTTCAGCTTTTACTCCTGATGCCTGGCGGTTGACCTTACTAGAATTAGTATGGACCTGCATGGATCACTTGCATTAATTAGATAGGCACTGCGCCTCACAAGGAACCGGCTATCCTTTGATGTATCTAGCCAATGAATCCATTATGGATTTTGTCAATCATGAAAAGAGATGACAGAATGACCCCTGTACCGGGCGTGGCGAGTTGCTAAGAATTTCCCTGTTTATAAATACTAAAGAAGAATTAAAATGGGTAATTGGAATGTTAGAACCATGAATTAGATTGGGAAGTTTACAGCAAGTGGAGAGTGAATTTCTGAAATATAGTTTGGATATCTTGGCCCTAAGTGAAACACGTTATAAAGAAATTGGTAAGGAAACTGTAGACCAAGGCAATATATATATCTACTCAGGAAGATCAGATGGAGTTGGAATAGAAAGGGTAGGAATGATGATGACACCAAGAGCAGAAAAGGCATTAACCGAGTGGAGAGCTGTAATTAGTAGACTGTCACCAGCAAAGTTCAAATCAAAGCAGTCCAATATGAGTACTATAGATTGCTATGACCCAACAAATGGTTACCCTGAAGAAAGGAAAGATGAATACTATGAAGAAATGCAGAGGGTAATAGATGAGATCCATGAGAGAGATATGAAAATTGTGATTGGCGACTTCAATGCTAAGGTCAGAAGAAATAATCAATGGATAGAGAATGTGATGGATGTCGAGGGTCTTTGCGAAGTTGCAAATCAAAATGGAGCACACATCCTAAGTTTCTGTTTAGCAAACCATTTTGTCATTAGAGGTATTCTTTTTCAACACAAGAACATGCACAAGTATACATGGACTTCACCATTGGCATTTACAAAAATCAGATAGATCATATAGCCCTCAATAAAGAGAGGAGGAGAACTCTGAGATGTGTAAGAAGCTATAGAGGGGCCAATATTGGTAGTGATTACCAGCTCCTCATTGCCACACTGAAATTCAAACTAAAAGCACCCAAGATGAAAGATAGATAGAATACCTAGGTTTGATACAACTAAGCTTTTAGAAGAAGAGCACAGAAAAACATTTGCAACTGAATGTAGGAATTGATTTGCAGTCTTAGAAACTTTAACAGACGAAGAAGAGACAATTAATAAAGAATGGTGTGATATTAAGAACATATATCTGTCAGTTGTTAGTGAAGTCTTGGGACACGCAGTTAACAAGAGAAAGCCATAAATATAAACTGATACATGGGATACTATAAAAAGGAGAAAAAAACAGATATTGATTGCTGAAAGCTTTCGAGGAATTAATGAAAATTACAAGGTAGAACATGGTAAGTATTCCAGTATTGAAAGTGGGGTTAAAAGAAAAGCCAGGAATGACTGTAGAAAATATTTAGACAGTAAAGTAGATGAGGCTGACAAAGCTATGAATTCAGGAAAATGGCTATGGTAACAGAATTGTTCATAGAATTATTTTATGAAATCTCGATAGGGGTGAAGAAAAAGAAGCAAATCATATAAAAAAGAGAGATGGTTCTGTTATAGCATCAGAAGATGAAGAAAGACAATGTTGGATGAAACACATTAGTGAAGTTATGGATAGGAGATATGAAGGGAATAATTGATTGATATACCGGAAGCTGATGAAGACCTTGATGTGTCCATGAATGAATTCAGTGTGTTTGAAGAAAAGAGATGGAAAGACCTGGGATACGATGGAATAACTGCCGAGATGATACTGGCCGGAAATGAAGTAACTCCTATACTACTTACAAGATTATATTGTAGAATGTTGTATGATGAGGCAAGACCTGATGAATGGGAGTTCGGAAGGTTGGTGAAAATAGCCAAAAGGGAGACCTGACTGATTGCAATAATTACAGAGGCATAACACTTACGTCAGTTGTTATGAAAAGATATAGTATGCTTATTCTAAAGAGACTGGGGAGAAGAATTGATGAAAAGCTGAGAGATGGAGAAGTAGTATTTAGAAAAGGTAGAATTTGCACTGGCCAAATTATCATTTTGAAACATGTTGTACAGCAATGGAATTTTGATGGCATTTGTGGACTATGAAAAAACCTTTGATAGTGTGCACCGGCCAATTTTATGGA